>NC_064552.1:13196717-13496717 GCF_023856365.1 Brienomyrus brachyistius
GGTCCCCCCCCCCCGGCTCTCGTTTGTTCTGGTTATCGTAAGAAAAACAGTGCGATTGTGCCGAGCATCCTGGGTAGGCATGGGGGCAACTTTGTTTTCCTGCTCCCTCTGTAACCCCCACCCCAGTGCGCCCCACCCTATCTCACCGTCGGTATTTTCTCGTCTAATTGAACGAGAAATGAGTAGTAAACGAAAGGCGCCGGCTGTGACCCCCTGCGCCTGCGGCTTGCATGGGTGTGGGGGGCTCCCCAATGAAAAGGCAATTTGTGAAATGATGTGATAGAATAATTAGACGCAATGCGGGCACTGGGAGGCCCGGCTCGGCCCGACCCAAGGCGGCGCGTTATTACCCTGGCAGGCACTGTGCCTGTTTGTATACAAAATGTTTAGCAGGCGGCTGGGAGGAAGGCAGGGAAGGAGGGAGACGGCGATAGCAGCTCGTAAAAGCAAACCGCAATCGGCCCGCTCTGCTCCTGCTCTCTCTTTCTTTCTCTCTTTCTTTCTTTCTTTCTTTTTTTTTTGCTGTGTAAAAATTGAACTGGAAGGCATGAAGCCTGTTAATGCAATTAGGGTATAATTTACCAGCCCCGGCATGGTGAGGTAGCCACGTTAGGGGCGGCTGCATTAACCCCCCCCTCCCGAGTGCGCTTAACGAACCTGCGCGTTCTGAGCAGAAACAGGTGCGCCTGGCACTATAACTCATTTCCGCACCGGCTCACTGGCGGGGCTTGGGGGGGGGGGGGGCTCTCCATGTGACCCCTCGCTGGCGTTAGGTTTCGGGTCGGGGTGTGGGGTGAGCTTGGCCATTTGGCCGCCGCTTACCCCGGCCGCGTGGCCTGATTTTGGAGACGCCGTCTCGGGTTAAACCCTCCGGGGGTGACGCTCGTCCCAATGAGGGTATAACGACGGGCAATTAGCATCTGCGTTCGAGCGGAAATCTGACGCACTGCAGCTAACGCTATGATACATAAAATGCCATATCTAGGTGGCCGGTTTCACATGCCCCTGGTGGCGTTCCTGTCACCATGGCGATGGTATTGACGGGGACACTGCGAATGCACCTCAGTCACAACACGAACTGATTCCCCTTAAAATCTCCTCCTAACTTTTGCGTATTTTGCCACCCCAAATTCTTGCTATTTTTCTACCCCCACCTGGATGCCTTTCTCTAAACAAGCCCAGGCATGGTTGCAGTTAGCTCGACTCCTTGCAGAACAACCGTGTCAAAAAGCACCTGCCCGGGCCATTACGGGTCAAAGGTCACTTGGGCCTCAGAACCCATTAGTCATTGGTTGTTTATTGCGGGAGCCCTTGCATGTCAGCACGCTGGTCACCCCATGGCAACCTAGCAGGGCCAATGGGCTGCGAGCCTGGCGGGGAACCTACTTTTCATGCCTCGGACTCACATTTATAAGTTGGGCCCACTCCAGTCCCATGAGGGAACGTGAAAAAATACAAACTGACCCCCCCCCCCCACCCCCAGCCCTCGGCCCCCTCCAGGGAGGAAGAGGCGTCGGCGGGACCGGCGCCGGCGGATCTCTGAGCCCGCATTGTCCTCGCCGTCCACTCGCGGGTGACGGCAGACGAAGACCATTCACATTATATTTGTAAATTCAATTTAGCGGCCTGCAGTTGCCGATTATTTCTTAATTTCATCTGTAGCGGCCTTGAGAATGGGAGGCGCCGGGCTCACCGCGGGACGATAAGGAGCTCGCAGATGGCTCCATGGCGAGATGGTCCTGTGGTCCGGCTCGACCTCTGCGTCTGAAAATATCTCGCCTCTCCCCCCCCCCGCCCCCCCCCGCCCGGCCATGACTGCCTCTTTGTTCGCGTATCTTCCCCCGGTTTCTGTGACAGCGGCTCCTTCCACTTTTAGCCTGTTTGATAGCCCTCCTCTTGGGTGTCTCTCCCTCTCTGTCTCCCTCTTATTATTTTTTTTTTGTTTCCTTCGAGTCGGCAGAGGAACATTTGGAAGTAATGAGTGGATGCTTATTATAAAAGTCAGAAAACAGGCAGCTGAGTCGATTTATCTGTGTCGCCTTCCCCGCCGAGCGGGATGCGCCCCCCCCACCCCATGCCCTACACCCACCCCCCCCCCCCCCCCCCGCTCCCCCCCACACCTTGTAGTGAAAACATCATCAATTACCCGTCTGACAGGCCCCTGGGACCCGAAGCGAGTGCCTCTCTGGGCCTCCTCGTCTTTGTGGGCCAGAGGGAGAGGGAGGGAAAAAATAATGAGAGCAGCATGCAGCTGCGGCCAGGAGCGGCGGCTGGGCGGTGTGGCTTTTCGGTGGCTATTGGCGGTGGGTGCAGCACGGGCGGGATTGGCAGGCACCAGATTGTGGTGCCGGTGCCCGGGGCTGGCGGCTGGGCATGTCGGCTTCCGGCAGCCATCTGGGAGATGATGGATGGAGCGGGATGTTCCCGGCTTGCACCTTCGCCGTATCTCATAGCTGCCCCCCACCCCCGCTGGCCCCCCCTTCCACATTATGGCTCTCTTGATGGCAAGTAGCCACATTGCTACACCTCTCTCTCTCTCTCTCTTTCTCTCTCCTCTCGTCAGTCTTTCTCTCTCTCTGCATCTTTAACATCCCCGAAGGGCATTTAAACTTTAATTCACGCAACCTCTGATCTCCAGCCCGGCGGCAGACAGGGAGGAAAAAGAGACAATCTTCCCCCTCTGCTCTTTTGCGGGCGCATGTCGCGATGCGACTGAGGCCTGGACTGTGACCGAAAACTCTACAGAGTGCCTGGGGTGGGCACCAGAAAGACCCAGATTTAGCTGGGACAGGCTGTTTTTATTCTGGTCCCGGTCAGATCTGAGAGCGGGTAACATGCCTGGCCCTGTATACTCAGTTATGCCGTTAATAGGCTGGCCCCCATGCTATAATCAGGCTTTCATTATCGGCCACGCGCTAAGGGCGCATGGGAATTAGCAGTAGCGTCCTACCGATGCTTCGGTCAGATTTTATTGCACTGACAGCACCGCAGAGACACTTCCAGGCCTGCTAGGTGTGAAAGTGCAGATGGCCTCTTTTATTGTCCAGTGGTAGTCAGTCTGTGAAACCTGAGAAACACTCCCCCCGCTTCCCTCCGGCCCATCATGCAATGGGCCTTCCGTGGTGTGCTCCTCCCACGTGTGAATATTTTTTAATTCTTTTTTTTTTCTGTAGTTTGAGTGCTTTTTGTTGAATCCACCCGGCACCATTCGTCTGCCCAATCTAGAATGAATCCCTCCCCCCCCCCCCCCTTACCCTACAGGGTACGAACCCTGATTGGTCCTTACATTCAGGGGTATCGCAATGGAGTACTATGCTGTTGCCACAAACATCACCCCCTGTCGTGGTGGAGGGATGCACTGAGGAAGGACAGCGTGGTTCTCTGAGGGAAGAAGGGCGGGGTCAGGAAGAAGGGCGGGGTCAGGATGAAGGGCGGGGTCAGGATGAAGGGCGGGGTCAGGATGACCGGAGGTATGGCTGGGTCTCATGGAACTGGGCCTAGCAGGATGGACGTGTCGGGAGATGGAAGATTTCGCTGTCTTACTGCACCTGGTGCCATGGGATGACTCGCACCCGTGGCCAGCTCTGTGTGCCGCTTTCAGACCAGCAGAAGATCACGGTGCCTCCAAGCAGCCTGACATTCTGTCGGTGAGGGCTGTTTACCGCCGGTGCCCTTAGTCTGTGCTGATACCTGCCTCTGTGTCTGGCAATTGGACGCACTGCCGTGGGCGATGGCGGTTAGGGAGGCTGTACCACGGCTGCCGTCTGTGTTTGGTTGCGTTCCGCTTACGTAACCGGCTTCCACATCTGCTGGATGCGGGTTTGAAAATCCCCCTTTCTTTCAGGTGATGGGGTAGGGAGGGATCCTGTATGCAAACATCTTCACGGTTGGAGGGAACCTGAGCACGTCTCTCACCTGACCGGTTTCGGATACCTGGAGTGACTTCAAACGCACGTGTCTGAATCTGATAGGTCAGAATCTCTTGGTATCGTCGCCGCGGCCTTTGCCTGATGATTGTGCTGCCCTGTGTAAGTGAGCGAGGTCTTCACCATCAGTAGTGCTTCTGCCACATTCAAGGCTCCTGTTTGACAAACCCTTTCTCCTGGCAGCCATCGATTTCACTCAAACACACAGGAGAGTGGAAACCTTCCATCTGTCACATACAGCTGCCCTGCATCTACAGCTAGCAGCTACTGAATGGTTATAAGACACCTTACGCTTATTTCCTAACGTTCAGACACGGTTTCCAGAAAGTCTGACCATCTCTGTGGGCGTTTTCTCCCGCATGAAAGGAGGAACAAGGATTTTTTATTGACTGGAACAAGATTAGGTTGGTCTGGTGCCTGGACTGGTTCTTGAAGACATAAAGTATTTGAGAAAGCCATGTTTATGCAGGGTGTTCTGGTCTGGGCCGCTGTTGCTGGGAGCTGGTGTTCAGCCTGGGTCAGTCGTCTATTTATGGCAGGGGGGGGTCTTATGGCGACGTCGTTCCCATGAGGCCCAGCGCCCGTCCGGGACGGGCCTGAGCTGCCATCCCGTGCCTGTGTAGAGCTGTGTTCCTTACCTCAGGATCCTGAATGTTATGGGAGGAGCCAGTGTAGGGGGCAGGGCGAGGGCGGTACCCCTGGTACACCAATGGGCTCGCTTGCTTTGCCACGGCAGATTGAGTCATTGATTTGTAAATGTGGATCACGGACGGCGGCGGTATTTCCCGCTGCTGCGCGTGTTTGTGCGTGTGCGTGCATGTGTGTTTGAGAAAGAGGGATTGACAAAAGATGAGAAAGACAGCGGCCAATCGATTGCCCAGTCTGCCCTCAGATGTCTCATGTCTTCCTCCTTTTATCTACAGGCATAAGGGAACAATTGTAAAATACCAACAAAAAAAAAATCTACCTCCCCCGCAACCCTGATCAGGTTTATGTTCCCTGGGGGCCCTACAAATGAGCATTAATTAAAATTTTGAGGGCACATAGGTAATTACAATAATGACATAATAATATTGGGTCAGTTATTAGGATTTTCCCTGGCCCTGAAATTGCTTCCTTTGAGTGTCATATTTCAGAAGGAGCTCACTCACATTTTTGACTTTCAATGGCAAATTCCACAGTTGAGGTAATGCCACAACTAAAGACAGTGAGCAAAGTCAAATGCTGCTTTCTTTCTCTTTCTTTCTTTCTTTCTTTCTTTCTTTCTTTCTTTCTTTCTTTCTTTCTTTCTTTCTTTCTTTCTTTCTTTTCCCTCCCTCCCTCCCTTCCTTCCTTCCTTCCTTCGCTTCTTTCGTGCCTTCCCCCTTTTGAGGGCCATGCTGTGCAGGCATCCATGCAACAGCAGGTTCTTCACTGCCGCGCTACCATTCCAAGGTGTGAAGTTATGCTTCACTTAGCAAAGCTCTGTTACTTATCTCAGAGCCCACCCCCGTTTCGAGGCCTTTCAAATAATCTCTTTAAAATATGTTTTGTTTTCCAAATAACAGGTCAAACAAGTGCATGTAGGTACAGTGTGTGTGTGTGTGAGAGAGAGAGCGTGCGTGCGTGTTTTTAAACGCACAGCAGTGGCAGTGGGAGGTGTCACTCGGCTGTGCTCGGTGGTCCCGTGTACCTGTCTCCCCCCACGCCTCTGTAACCCGTCGCTGGGCGTATTAAGGTCCCCCAGCAGCCCCTGTCTCCAGCTGCGGCGGCCGTGGTGCACGGAATTGCTTTTGAATGTGCTTTACTCAAATAGGCAGTAATTACAAGCTTAAAGAGGTTTAGTGGTCCAGTAAACTATATAATCACTGGCGAATTAGTCCGGGCTCATCAGTCGCAGTTCAGCAGGCCCCCACTCACTGTTTGCATGCAGCTCTAATTATGCGGCGATGCAGACCAGCAGGTGTGGGGTGGCGAACGCCCCCCCGCCCCACCCCCCAAAGGCTCCTCGCTGCCCGCCCCCTTAGATACAGCCCGCCCATCCCAGGCCGGCTCAGTCCCCCCCCCCCCCGCCGATGAGAAGCGACCCGCTTCTGCTGTATTCAGGAAGGGAGACCTGCTTGGCCCCTACGAAGGCTCACAGGGGCCCACCGGAGAGGCAGGTCCCACTGGCACTGCGCGTCAGAGCCCACGCAGGAGCAGAGCAGCACAGCGATGGCTCGGAGGCCGGCGTGCAGACAGACGCAGCTAGGACTGTGCAGGAGGAGCTGATCTTAGCCCTAAATCCCAGCACGGACTCGTCTCTTGTACCCCGAAGCATTTACTTAATGCTACTTTACTGTAGTTGACTTTGAACAGTATAAATGCTGGAAACTGAAGCTATTTAAGTATGGATAAAAACAGGATTAACTTCTTGATTGGTGCAGGGAATCAATGATACTTTGTGTACAGGATTTTGCTAAGCAACCAAGTAACAAAATAAATGCAGGTCCTTAACACTTGAGTCCATTAAATAAGAAACGACTTCCTCCGAGACGTTTGATGTCGTTGGATCCTCCGGAGTTCGGCTGATGATGCCTTTCTGTGGGATTTGTCTGGAAAGGTCCGGCTGGCCCGATGCCTGGCAAACAGCTGCATTATTTCACTTTTGTTGATTTTCATTCTAGGGGCGGGATGTCAAGAGGAAATTCAGTTGCCAGGTTTTTTTTTTTTAACGCATTAGTTTCTTCGCTTTAAACCTCATATCCTCTTGAAGGATTTTGCTGGGATATTGTGTCAAAAGTCAGGCAGAACTTTTTTTTACCGTGGTACAAAAACAGATGTACCCGAGTTACTCTCTGTATTATTTTTGGTTCCCTGGGCCTTTTTATCCCATCAGCAGGAGATGTTTTGAAATAATGACTTATGGGATTTCCTATTAAATTACACGCAGTGACCCTGGCTTCGCCTGCCCGAAGGTGGGCCCTCCCCGGGTGGGTGTGCACACATGCGGAAGGCGCGACCCCGGACTGCTCGCGTTGGGTTTCTGGCGAAATCGGCGCTAATTCAAGCCGCGAAACCGAGAGTCGCGGTAAACTCGTATTCTAATCCTGTTTATTTAAGAGCCATACCGAAAAAGGGATTGAGGCCGAGTTATAAGCGGCCCTGGCGGTCAGTGCTTATTGGGCTGCCTGTGGGGGTAGGGGGGCGGGCCAGGGAAAGGGGGATTAATGGGACTTCGGGCCAAACCGAAAGCGTTCCTGGATTGGCCGCTCAGTGTTTCCGGGTGAATCTCAGTCTATGTGAAAATGGTCCCGAGAAACGGCGCATGCTGAGCTGCCACAGGAGAGTGAGCTTACACCTTCTGCAGGTGTTTCCCTCCCCAACACACCTCAGTCGTGGGAAATATTGTATTGCCTTTGTAAAGCTGCCTGTTGGACGTTCCAAGGTTGAGCAAGGCGTCTGGTGGAGATTCCAAAATTTTCCAGCTCAGTCTTTTTAGAATACATTTAATATTTGATCATTCAAAAATCAAATCAAACATCCCTTTTTCCGTTATATCCGCATTGTTCACTATGACATAGTCGGAACTGACTGTTTGGTATCTTTAACAGATTAAACAGGACTATCAAATCTAACGTGGAACAAGAATCTCTCTTAGGCCTTGTCCGCACGTAAGCGGGTATTTTTAAAAACAGGTGCTTTTCTTTCGTTATTAAAAAAAAATCTCAGTCCGCACGAAAAATCCAATCAAAAGCCTTATTGCCAGTTCAGCTAGGGGAAAACGGCCAATGTAAACAGTGAACGGCACGTGCTCTGACGTCAGAGTGGACAGTGGTGCGCAATCTGACGTTAGAAGCCAAAAACTCTGGTTTTCCCTGTCTGCACATCGACACTGAAAATGGAGTTTCTGAAAGTCTTCACCCTCGAAAGCTCAACTTTCAGTGACATAAAACGTCGTTCGCTTGTGGACGAAAGACCAAAACGCATAGAAAAAGTTATGTTTTTTTTTTTTTTTTAAAGTACATTTAAGCAAAAATATATAGTGATTCATCTGAGGCTGCTGGTGATATAGAGGATGGCGGAAGTGCTATGGCTCTGTGATTGAGTCGTTAGTAAAAGACAGGAAGAGGAAATAATCATCATGTTTACGGGATTGAGTTTAGCTCAGTGCCTCCTGACGAGAGAGAACCGGAGGCCGGCTGCGAAGGAAACGGCTTGTAGCGGAATGTCTGCAAAAGGGGAAGCCCTGCTCAGGATTTTAATGAAGAGGTGAAGGCCTGCCCTCGCCCTCCCCACCACCAGCACACCTAAATGCTACCTTCCCCTCACCTGTGAATTTGAGGAGCCCATACTGCATGTCACCAGTCAGTGGCTCTGTCTTCTCTGCGTTACTCATACAGTGTTGAGGGGAACTAAAGTAGAAGGGAGGATCGACGGCCGTATTTGTTTCGGGGGAGGTCGTAAGGGCACGAGTGAAAATGGTGGCCCCATCACGTTATTGCTGACACTGACCTGGGGCCTGAGCAGTCCGCTGTGTGCTGGACAACAGGAAGTGAAGAGGGAGGCAGGTCAAGCACACAGGCACACATGAAGGCTGAAAGATCAGGCATGTATTTCTGACCGTGAAGCCTTCTGTGCAAGGGATTGTGGGTAACTGAGATTGTGGCGTCCGCATCCTTCTTGTCAGGTAGCACAGATGTTTTCCGTTCATTTAACTTCCACTGAAAGTGAAACTAAGGCTTTGACTGATGTTGGGAATTCTCCATTATATCGAAAAATGCCTGAAAACCGTTACGGGATGTTCCTGAATTTCACGCCTCTGTTACCCCTCTTTGGAAACGCCATCTTGAGGCAGAAACGGCTGGAAGCTCGGCTCCCTGACGTCTGACGTAAGAGGAAGTGTCCTTCTGGAATTCTGGGTGTGGAGCTATCGGAAACTGTAGGGGGGGGGACTCACGCACCTGCACATCCAATCACACATGTGTGGGGTGGAAATCTAATAGAGGGCCGCTCGATAAGGGTGCCCTGTTTGGAGCCGGGGGCCCCCACATACTGGGGAGCCACTGTAATCACTGTTAAACGAGATCTGTTATTGGATTGTGTACCTACCAGGGGGGGCGACGTGCTGCTTCAAGCGTGTGCAGGGACCCCCGGGACTTGTTACTCAGCTGCAGGGCGAGTACTGAACACCCCCCCCCCCCCCACTCACACACACACACACACACACACACACACACACAAACAGACAGCCTTCCCTTCCTCTAAGTGTTGCCACGTTGGCGTTGTTATGGAAACAAAGGTGAAGCATGGCATGCCCGAGTGAATGTGAAGCGCTGCTTCATGTCTGCGAGGCCCCGATAAAGACCCCCCCCACCCACCCACCCCCCACGCTAACAGGTTGGAAACCTAGGCTTTTGCTAAGTTACTCGCCCTTTCTGTAACAGGACACGGTTCCAGGATTAGGTGCAGTTTTGAGACCTGCTCAGACTAAGCCTGCGGTTTCCATGGGCTCTGCTTTCAGGGAACGAGGTCCCTAGTAAACGATGGCTGTTTTTCCGCAGAGGGGTGTCAGTTTGGCTCTGGATGGGGTCTCGTTTCCAAGGCCACGCTCTTGCTCTCGCCGCATCTGCTCCTCTTCTGCACCCAGCACACTGTTCCTGGTATCATTAGGGGACGCCTGACTTCTTTCTCTATTTTGTTCTTTTTTTGGCCCTGCTCCCCTCACAGCCGCTCGCGAAGGTCCGGCCTGCTGCAGACCCCTTCCCGACTTTACAGGAGGTTGAAACTCAGGGGTGATAAGCCTCTGGGGCTAGTGGGTAGGACAGAGTGCAGAGGCGAGGGCGTGGCAGGTGGGCTGCGGGGAAGGCGGGGCGGGCATGGCAGTGGTCACTGGAAACGGACCCGGGAGTCAAAAAAAATGATACAAAAAACTCTTCAGCTTCAGAGGTGACTTTGCGGCCAAGTCACCGTGCTGGAAGCATGCGATTGTGACATCGCATCAAAACACAGCGCCGCTCTCTGATTGGTTCAGAGCTCAAAGGCCCTCTTGGAGGTGCTAAGGTGTCAAGTCAGTCACTGCAGTTCCCTCATTCTTCTCGCTTCTGAATATAATAAATGAGAATACTGCCTTACAAGGGAGTCACTGCCTTTTTGCACCATCTGTCCATGCAGCTCGAGGACCAACACTATGGCGTCACACCTCTGGGGGGGGGTTTCTTTCCCCACCCCCGCTTTGAGTTTGGGTTGTTTAGACGGCGAGTCAGGTGAGCCGATGTCTCTGTGCTGTTCTGTGATGGACTGGCACCCCGACGGGCCCTCTGTACTCAGAGGCCAGGGAGGATGGATGCGTGGATGTATGGATGGATGGATGGAAGAGGAAGTAGAGACGGCCAAGTGTTTCCACAGTCAGACTCAGTCTGGTTCCCGTTGTATTTCTGTCAGGGTTTTTGACATACAGCCCATGTATCTGAAATTTGATAAAGCCTGTAAATTATACGGCAGGGAGAAAAGCGAGTTCGGCTTTCTGGCCGTGGGAAAAAAAGAGAAAAAAAGGGGAACGGAACGGCCGCCTCTGTTTGTACGTCGACATCTGACCGCATGCTCTGAGTGGGGTGGGGGGGCTGGGGGGCATTGCTCGTTATCTGCACACCCCACCCTGGTCACGACACTCTTCCATTTCCGACGTCCAGCCCCCCTGTGTGTTTGTTTACCCCTGTATTTTTAGCTCATGCACCCCCCCCCCCCCCGGCCCTCCACCCACCCAGGCCAGCTGGAAGAATAGGATACAGATACATATTTATCGCCAAAGGCTGGTGGGGGAGAATGTATGACTTTCTTGCGATTAGGACAATTATATTTCAGGAACAGTCTGCGGCGCTTGGAGCCAGGCGACGGGTCAGATGACTGAAATAAGCCCTGTCCCAGGAATGCTGTTTTCCCACATTTTTTAACAGCCGTTTCTTCCTTCTCGCTCCCAACACAAGCCTCATTATTGCGGCTTGATATAAACGACCCCGTCGGGCGACAGGCCGGCAGGCAGACGGGGCCCCGGTCGTGCTGGCGAGCGGCGAAGCGCAGGCACCAATGCGTAGAGCGGAGAGACCGGAGGCGACGTGTCGGAAGATAAATATAAATAACAATACAGAGACGCTTTGGGCAGGTACCTACAGGGGGGGTCACACGAAAAATCGCTCGCCTCCCATCAACGCCCCCCCACCTCCCAAATTTTTTTTTTTACTGTTTTTGGCTATCTATCTATCTATCTATCTATCTATCTATCTATCTATCTATCTATCTATCTATCTATCTATCTATCTATCTGCCTGCCTGCCTGCCTGCCTGCCTGCCTGTCTGTCTGTCTGTCTGTCTGTCTGTCTGCCTGTCTGCCTGCCTGTCTTTCTACCTGCCTGTCTGTCTGTCTGCCTGTCTGTCTGCCTGTCTGCCTGCCTGTCTGTCTATGCATCCATCCATCCTAGCTGTAAATTCTAGCCGCCAGACCAGACCCTTGCAGAGGAATAGCCATCCTGTCTGTTTTAGGAATGCCAAGCCGACCTTTGACCCTGTAGATGTTCACATTGCCTTTTGGTGGCCTTGACGGTCGGTTCTGATCAGCTTCCCAGTTTGTAGACAGTATTTCCGTGGTTCCTGCAGATGGGGAGTTTATCCCGGCCGTGTACCAGATACACTGCAGCGTTGGTCTGTTACGCGACATGCAGGGCCAGACCCCCACCCCCCACCCCCCCGCCCGCGTCACGATAGGTGCTGCCACACAACGGCTGTAGCGTCAGTGCTTATTTGTCCTGTCCTGCTGTGATGTGACCCTCTCCCCCCCCCCCCCCCGCCATCTCTGGCGGCCACTCACATCTCTGGTTCCCCTGTCCCATTTTTCCCCCCTCCCCCACTAATCCCCGGCTTCTCTGATGAGATAATGGCTTTATAAATGGCAGGGGCCCCCGGAAGGCCACAGGCGACACAGCGAGGGGCCCGACCACTGACCCGTCCCTTTGGAGCACTGCTGGGGGGCGGCAAAGAAGTCTAACTCTCCTGACCCCATGTGACTCCGTTCCCTGTCCCTACATCCCTCTCTGTGCTCCCCAGACCCGCATATCTTCCCCGTGGTCGAACCTTGGCACATACTATGTTTTGAATTTGTCTCTAAAGTTACACATTTATTCTTACATTCTATAGACACAATTGTTTCACTCTCCCAGTTCCTTTCTGCTGTCGTGTGATTCGCTCTCCTGCACCCTATGCAGTGTCCAGTGAAGTGACCCAAAAAGTCATCTGATTGGACATGATCTTATTGTAAAGGAGCTTGAAGAACTTCCAGAAGGGGAATGATAAGCGCAGACTTGTATTAATATGGCAGACTGGTTGTAACAAGCTTTCTGAAGCCAGTTACCTCCATCTTCTCTTTCCTGAGTGAGTCGCTGTTAAGCTTAAATTCTCCATCAAGGATTCCGGCTAAGCGGGGGCTGAGTATGGACCCCGGCGAGAGTAAATTTTGGTGAGGTTGTACAGCGCAGAGCCCTAATTAATGTAGCTGTTTCACTTAACTTTATAATTGGCTCGCCTTTTCGCAGCCATTAATTATGCCATCTCATATTCCATTAATGAGTCTAAGACAAGGAGACACCTCGCTTCTTACGCTAATTAACGGTCGCTTGGAGACTCATCTGCAGCCCTGTTTTTTTTTTCAGCAGAAAAGGAAAATCTCACTCTTGCATTTATCAGCGATATTATTAATTAATTGTGGTGTTTATGTCCCTGCCCCCCCCCCCCCCCCCCGCCCCGTTCTTTTTCCTCCAGCACCCCTACCCCTCGGAAGAACAGAAGAAGCAGCTAGCACAAGATACAGGGCTCACTATCCTACAGGTGAACAATTGGTAAGTTGGTCCGCTTAGGTGTTTACATGCAATCAATACCTTAGCCTCTAGGTAACCCCCCCCCCCCATAAAATCAAAAATGCTCAACACTATCCTCCCTCTGCCTACTCCCCCTAGAATTCAATTAGCTGGGGGGGGGGATTTGCTATTAGATTTTTTCCAGTTACTGAGTCTGAGGTTTTTATATCACGGTTATTTTTATATACACGGTTACAAATTCCTAAACGACTAAACGCCTTGTCCTTAAAACGTCCCCTTTAAATGATTTGTACTCTGAATTAGTTGACTGTGGATTATGAAAAAACTGAGCAAACCACTAGATGAGTTACTGGATTTTGCTGTAAATTGAGCCCTTATTAGGGACCCTAACTAGGGCCCCTAAATAGGGCTCCTAACTAGGTTCCCTAACTAGCAGTCCACTTTTGTGTGAAATGGACAGTCTAATCGGTGCCCCATTTTGAATCCATAACCCTGTACTCATGGCATAAGTGCATCCCAGATGTTACTGGGCCTGGCTAATTAATTACCTACGCCTCGCTGGCAGGTATGGGGGCTCCGGGGGGGGGTCAGCGGAATGTTTTATGTGCTCAGAAGCGAGTTTCTCTCCTCTGCAAGGTTGCCAGCCATGACATGAAAGTCCTTACTGCCCCCCACCTCCGCAGCCCCTACCCACAACCACCCTGCCTCTCCCCTCTGTCTCTCATTCAATAAGTGTCAGAGATTAATATTGCTGAGTCTCTGATTACACGCCCTAATCCATTTTGCTGTATAGATTTTGCCTTGATGTAGTCGCCCCCCCCCCCCCCCCCCCCCCCCCACGTGCACGTGTGATAAGAAACCCAGCCCATTACCCTTGCAGGCCAGAGGGCTATAGGGCAGAGATCTCAGATATATCACAGGCTATTACAGAAAAGAGAAACAAAAAATAGGTGACTGGTGTCGGCGGGATCTTGCTCATTCCGTTTGGTGCACGGGCGTCGTGCGGCTTTGTGAGATTCATTTACAGGTGAGGCTCTTTGGCAGGGTATGGCTGCCGGCATCAGGGCGTGGGGTCTGCATCCCGAGGTTATCAATTTCTGCTACCTGACTGAATCCTGAGGGAGATCGATCGCTCAACTGCAAAGTCACCCAACCCCTCAACTCCTAATTTAATGCACTTGCAAATATTATCAGCATGTCACAGATAAACCTGTATGCTTATTTACCTTGTAAGTACTTAAAAAGACTTAATGACTGGGCTGCAATATGCATACACTGAATGCCACATACGCTTTTTAGGTTGTTTATGTGTCTAGACTATAATATTCTCTTGCTTTTTACCAAGGTCCGTTGCGGGGACCTTAAGTGGCAGTGACTTTGGTTGCGATACTCATTTTTCTCATTCCACGCATAGAATGCGAGGCAACCGAAAAGGTTGACGCTGCTTAAGCAGGTGTGCTGAACACAGCATCAGTAAAGGTTTCGCTTATTTTTTTGGGGGGACTTTTTATAGATTTAGTAATCGAATGTAAATACAACTATCATTCACAGATGATGGGACGGTATTCCGGAAAACTTAGTAATTAGGTAACATGTAGGAATACACTGCTAACTGCATAAAGCTGAAAGCCAGAGGTGCTTAAGTGGAGCGAGATGGGCCTACAAGAGCAGGAATGCTTCCTGTGTGTTGCCAACGAAGACAGGTGATACGATATGATGAATAAATGATCAGTTACGGCAGCACACAAGCACCAGGATGTTCACCAGACCGGAGCAGTCAGTGACACTAGCAGAGCAGAGGCTTATGGGTATTTTCCCACTGGAAATCAGGGACTCTTGCTGTGACAGTGTGGAGTCGAGTGCAGATGTGAGTGAGAGAGAAACATGCAGAGAGAGGGAATCAAAACGGAAAAGCAGTGACTGAGCGGTTGCATAATTGCCCGCATCTTATCAGCGGCGATAAGGGGCTGTCAGCTGTTGGGCTGGGCTGACGGTGTGTGTAAACATGAGGGTGTAGCGAGCGCTGTACTGCGGACTCCCAGCGCTGCCTCTCAGGGGGTCATGGAAGATTAACTCTGAGCACGATAACGCTGGAAGCCCGTGGTACAGATTTAAGCCCCCCATTGGCCAGGCTCCCTTTTGGAGATTTTTGATGGTTAAGATTTGAATCGTGTGCAGAATCGTACGTAGATCTCATGGGTCTGAAATAGATACACACAGCAAAAGCTGAGAGCAGACATTTAAATTAGATTCAAATGCAGGTGGTTTTGTTTAAGCATCCAATGCTCCTCTTTGGACAACTGGATGTATCTGTCCAAATTTGTTACCTTGATCAAGCAAGTTCGAAGAATAGTAGGGGTCGGCTTGAAGGGTCCTTCGTGCTGGTTCTGCTCTCCTGAACCTCATGCTGTCAGGAGAGTGGATCAGAACCTTATCATTGGAGAAGAACTAGGACAACTGGGGCGCAGAACCCAAAATTGTCAGAGAACCCAGGAGGTATTGTAGACTGAGAACCTAAGTGACTGTAACATCTCAGCGTGAGAGGACAGGCTGGTAGCTTCCGTCCGAAACAGGTTTATGTGTTTGCGTAACAGATTCCTTCATCTGGGTAGGCTTTGCAGATTCAGTCAACATGTCACGCTTCTGGGAGTCCCTCAACCCCCCCCTCCTCCCCCCACCCCCTGGGGTTTTACCCCCCAGCCTTTTGGTCACTCGTCCTGTTCCTCGATCCCAGAAACACCTGCTACCCATATATCAAAAACACTCACTGGCTAATGCGGAATGGACTCACACACAGACATGATGCATGGAATGGGGAAATGGAGGGAGAGAGAGAGGGAAGGAAGGAAGGAGGGAGAGAGAGAGAGAGAGAGAGAGGGCAGGAGATCCAGCAGAAAGAGAAAACTCTATAAACCTCCTGGCCATCTGAAATCAATGAGGGGTCATCAGCTCTTGCCTGGTGTCCATTCCTCACTTCCTGGTGGAATTTAATAATCCCCCTTAAAGATGGTGTTTAAACATCGACGATTGATTGTTTCATTGATAAGGCAGCTTTTACGAAGGTCCTAAAAGCAGTGGGAGCAGATTGGAGACCAGATCAGTACTGATCCATATGAAGTGGGTCGTGATGCAACATCCTGCCAGCCTAGATGTGCGGGGGCCCCGGCTCAGAGAGGGGACCGGACGTGCAGGGGCCCCCAGCTCAGAGAGGGGACCAGACACGCAGGGGCCCCAGCTCAGAGAGGGGACTGGACGAGCAGGGGCCCCAGCTCAGAGAGGGGACTGGACAAGCAGGGGCCCCAGCTCAGAGAGGGGATCGGATGTGCAGGGGCCCCAGCTCAGAGAGGGGACTGGACGCGCAGGGGCCCTGGCTCAGAGAGGGGACTGGACAAGCAGGGGCCCCAGCTCAGAGAGGGGAGCGGATGTGTAGGGGCCCCAGCTCAGAGAGGGGAGCGGATGTGTAGGGGCCCCAGCTCAGAGAGGGGAGCGGATGTGTAGGGGCCCCAGCTCAGAGAGGGGATCGGATGTGCAGGGGCCCCAGCTCAGAGAGGGGACTGGACGTGCAGGGGCCCCAGCTCAGAGAGGGGACTGGACGTGCAGGGGCCCCAGCTCAGAGAGGGGAGCGGATGTGTAGGGGCCCCAGGTCAGAGAGGGGACTGGCATAGAGAGGGGAGAGGACGAGCAGGGGCCCCAGCTCAGAGAGGGGAGCGGATGTGTAGGGGCCCCAGCTCAGAGAGGGGAGCGGATGTGTAGGGGCCCCAGGTCAGAGAGGGGCCCAAGCTCCAGGTAGGTGCCATTGAGCCCAGTGAAATTGTAAGAACACTGACAGAATGGATATTTAATCATGGTCTCTGAGAAGCGACATCGGTGAGACCGAGCTTCCCTGGAATAATTCCTGGAAGAGGGGATGGTCTCCCTTAAAGAGGCTGATTCGTCTTTCATCTTTATAATCATTTGCATTTCAAGATGTCTCCGTCCGCCTGGCCCGCTTCCCCAGGCTCTCCATGACGTGGGGCCTGACCTTGCCGGCGGAGCATGTGGAGGTGCCGTCTCTTCGCAAAACCTGAAAGCTGGTGGACATAACTGAAGGACGATGTCGCCGTAACGTTCCTGCCGAGGCCCGGAGACGGGAGAGAAAGGAAGGGGTCCAAGCGTGGCAAAGCCCGGGAAGCGCTTAGTGACAGATGTGAGCGGCGGACAGATGGGTGGAGCATCCAGAGGGGGCAAATCATGTGGCAAAGACGGAGTGAAAAATAGGCCTCAGGAGGCACAAGGAGAGGCTCTCGACGTTGGGGAGGCACTGTGTGTGTGTGTGTGTGTGTGTGTGTGTGTGTATGTGTGTACGTGTATTCTCAGTCTTCACACAGCCACACAGAAACATGTCTTGGTGGGGGGGGCCTGCATTAAAGACCCCCTAACGCAGGCGTCCCGGAGAGGGCCTGTGTTGCTCTGCGCAGGTTTCAGGAGTGTTTGCCATACAGGCCTAAGCTCAGCCGCAGTATCATCTCTGGCAGGGATGTATGGTGGCCGGGCCCCCGTCTGCCCGTGGGGAGGTGGGGGGGTGGTGGCTCACTAAATCACTGCGAGCAGTGCCAAACATGACTTCATGGCAGCTTATTTTGGGGAGATCAGGCCTCGTCTCTCTCTCTCTCTCTCTCTCTCTCTCTCGTCTCTCACGCTAGCATATTAGCAACAATGGCAGGCAAACAAGATAAGATAAAACCTAGAATGGCCTGGCTGTATGTTCAAGTTCATTTTAAATGATCCAAGATAGAGGGTAAAGAATATACACAAATATTTATACTGATATACATTCATGCACGAACATGGAATTGCACGTATTTATATAGCAAGCGAGGGTGGTGTGTGTGTGTGTTTGACTGTTCAGACCACGTCCAGGGAAGGTCCGGAGCACAAGGTGCTGGATGGAGCACTGGTCTGCCCCCCCGCCTCCCCCCCGCGCCCCTGGGGTGACCCCCCCCCCCCCAACCCGTCAGGAAAAACTTCATGGTCCCGTTAATAGGACTCCTCTGCTCAGTTTGGTGAGAGGTGCTGGGTGGGGGCCACTGATGTAATGCCTGTGGGATCATGGAGACCCCCACGCTGTCCTCACCATGAAGTCCCCTCCCCAGAGGAAGGAGGAGCAGAAGCTGTGTGGAGACACAGAGCAAGGAGTCGCTGGGAAGGGAGGTACAGACTGGAGGTGGGAGGAGCCAGCGAAGAGGAGTCTGTCATGCGTCGTGGTAGGGGGCACGGGGGTGTATAAGCAAACCCTCCGCGTGCCACTTTCTCCCTTGCCTCTCTGTCTGTCCCCCCTCCCCGGAACTATGCCCTGTTCCTGGGTCGAGCCCCCCCCTGCCTCTGCGCATGTGCTTATTACAGACTCTGCGGTTATCTTGACTTTTTTATGTGAAGCTATATGAAGCAGCCGGCAGTCGCCAAAGCTACAGAAAAACGGGAAAGGAGTTAACCGGAACGTCCCGCGTTTACTCGCAAAACACGCGCATGCATGTGGAGCATGTTACCGTCGCAGCCTGAGCATGGCGCATGTGAGACTGGACTCTGCTGCGCATCAGTGATAATTGCAATACAGTGCGCCGCGTGGGGCGATGGCTCTGCGTGGGTGCGAGCAGCAGACCGCATGCTGATTAGGGTGCATGGGGCATGGGGGGGGCGGCATGGAGGCTTGTGTGAATGGAATTTTCGCAGCAAACAGCTGGACGAGTTTATTTAAACACATCCAGGGCTGAGGGACTGACCTGCAAATGACATGGGGTGGGGGGCTGGGGGGGGAACTGTGTCGAGGAGAAGCCAAGATGACATTTCCTGACTTTGAGCCCAGTTCCCGACGATGTACTTGTTTATGAAAGCCCCGCCCCCCGGAAAGCTACCCGATATGCGATTGAACTGTATATAACCTTGGCTTCGCCACGCGTGATTAAAAATGCTCCCTGGCCGTGACCCGCCCAGATGCCCTCCTCGTGTGGGGGGGGGGCACACTAGATATGTGCTCCTAGGGTGGGGGGTCTGGTTTACGAAAACGGGAGTGCCGTCACCTCTGCGTCGCCTGAATGGGGGCATAGTCTGTGGTGCTGATGGATCGTGGACGGGTGGTAGGGGCACAGAAACATGTTGGGGGGGGGGATTAATCCAGTGGAGGGTCCAGACCTGTAGGCTGTGTCATAAAGATGGGAATCCAGCTTGTCTGCTGATTTACATAGTGAACAAGTTGTGTATTCATCATATACTGTAAATCTGGTGTGAGTATGTAAGGATTTGCGTGTGCGTTTTTGTCCTGGTATTTTTGTTCGTGTTGTGTGTGTGTGTGTGTGTGTGTGTGTGTTGGGAGGGGAGGGGCAAGGGGGTGTGTGGGTACAGGCTGCAGATAGAGGGACATCGGAGCTCATATGCATTTAGATAGATGACAGGCTCCTCTATCTCCGATCTCCAGCTTTCCAGGGATTTTTATTAAATGATCCCCTTATTTGTCACGCAACACAAGCAGCTGATGAAAAAGGAGATTTCTTGGTTTTAATTGCCCATTTCACGTGCCGGTCGAGGTACAACTGTGCATGTGGGTGCATGTCTGTGTGTGCGTGTGTGTGTGTGTGTGTGTGTGCGTGCGCGAGTGTGTAATGAGCACTGGGCACAGGCAGGGTGCTGGCACACTCTGCCGCCATCGTTTCCATGCTTTAAAAGGAAGTGCTTTCTCGGGGTCGGGTGAAACAGTGATCAGCCCGTGGCAGAGCGTACGCTGCGGCTCCCGCGGTACAGCGATGGCGGAAGGGAGCTCCGCCCATTAGTCTGCAGCCTCTCCGACGTCTGGGTGGCTTTGATTAAATTATAACCTGAGCCATTCCGTGTGCACACGCGTGTGTTTTTTTATTTTATTTTACACGTTTCTAGTGCCGGACGTCATAAGTGCTGTGTTTCTGCGGCACTAGAGGCGTTTTGTTCACAAAGTGCCTCCATTGTCAGAGGCCAGAGGCACAGCCGAGCCCTTTGTGCCTCTTTGGGAAGTAGGGGCGCGCGAGTGGGGGGGGGGGGGGTCGCACCGGGGTGAACTTTTACTCGTAATGGAGGACGAGGCTTAAGCTTGGCTGCTTCGGCCCCCGCTCCCTTTGACCGCCTCCCTGACTGGCAGAGCGGCTCCATTCTCTAGCCCCGTGCCCCCCCTCCGCCCAAGGTCCCAGCATTGTGCGCCGCCTGTCCTTTGTTGGGGCCTTAACACGTCCATCCAGACCACAGGACAGAACTGAGGGGCAGCCGAATGGCTCTGCGAGCGGCGCACCGAGAGGAGAAGTAAATACAAGGGCTGGATCTCAGGGCGCGGCCACCGGCTAGACCACCGCCACTGACCCCGCGGCGACCCCGGCCTCGCATCGAGTCGGGGGGGGGAGCAGTAAAAAGATCGCCTCACTGCAACCCCCCCCCCCCCCCCCGCCAGCGTGACCTGGTCGTGATAAAAACTCCAGACGTTCCCTCATTCGCCTTGCATGAACATTTATTTCCTGCTTGTTTTAAATCACGTTGGGACAGGACTTTCCTCATAGAGAGCAGACATTTCTAGAAAAAAATGAAAAACAGGCATCATTCGGACGACAAAAGCGAAAGACCCCTACAATAGCGATTAACGACACCGGCGCTGGCCTGCATGAGCGCATCTCCTCCGTTCCGCCTTTTTACTCTTTCTCTCCTCCTTCTCTCAACCATCCCCCTCTTCCTTCAACTCCCCCCCCCCCATTTTTTCTTTTTTTTCCTCCCTGCCTGAAAAGAGTAGTGCCTCTATTGTTTCCTGAAAGGTCTACTAATTCCCCCCTTCAAAAGATGAAATGGAAATATCCAACGGCGGTGAAATCTGGAGGACATAAATCAAGTGGGAACCACTGGGCCGGCCCACCCTGGGGTCAGAAGGGGTCGCAAGTTTGCTTCTGAAGGTTGCTGAGAGGAGAGAGGCCAGAGTGGCCTTCTGGTCGGAGATCTGGGCTGGGGGGGGCGGATGGCGGCGTGAGGCAGGGAGGAAAAAACACTGGAGCGTAGAAGGGCGCTTGGGTGCGGCAGTTTGCGCCGGTGCTGAAGAGCGTCACAAACTAACTCTGTAATCTGCTTGGGTTTGTCCATCTCGCTCGAAAACAAATGAACAGGCCAGGGCTCGGCTTAAAGCGTAACGCCGTCTGTACACATCTCCGCCGTCCTTTCTTTTGTCTGATAACCTACAGCGGTAGGGGAATGTGGAAATGGTCACCGCACCCATAACAAACACGACGGGGGTCAGGTGCTTTCTGAGGAATCCACTCTGGCCGGATTTGTCGCAGATTTACGCCGGTCTGGTTTTGCCCATTTCCCCGCAAGCCCCGCAGCTCGTGACTCTCACATGTCATTTGATAATGACTCTACGGTCCTGGCTTTTTCACTTTCTTTTACTTATTATTTATTTAATGGTAACCGGGGTGGCATTTTTAACCCGTTAGTTATTTTTATTCACCTTTTCGATGAAACCTTCTAGTGGACGTGCCCTGCTAGCCGCCTGGGTTCCTGTCCAGTGTGCCGCTGTTGTCACTATTTTCTCGATCATCCTGCTGTGCGAATTGCTCTCTATGGATGAGTCGACAAAATGAATGATAGTCAGAAGTTAATCCCCCTATTTTGTTCTCATTTTTCAGGTTCATCAATGCCAGAAGGAGGATAGTGCAGCCTATGATTGACCAGTCCAATCGAGCAGGCAAGTCCTCTCGTGCGTCCCACAGGCTGCACACTGAGCGTGCTCTGTACCATCCCACCTAGCCAATCAGATTTAACCTGCAATACCCAGGGCAGTCAGCTCCTGAGATTCCAAGTATTTTCTCTAAACCAGTGTTTCTCAGTCCGATCCACAGGGACCCCCAGACAGTCCATGTGTTTGCTCCCTCCCAGCTCCCGGCAGGGAACTGGGAGAGACAAAAAATGTGGACTGTCTAGCAGGGAGCTGGGAGGTAGCAAAAATGTGGACTGTCTGGCAGGGAGCTGGGAGGTAGCAAAAATGTGGACTGTCTGGAGGTCTCCCAGGACCGCATTGAGAAACATTGCTCTAGATTATCAAGATAGTGGAATTTAAAGAAACAGAGGAAATAGAGTATTTTAGCCGTCCAGCTTGTCAGATGTGCGCGCCCATTTGCTCTCTTCCACATCAAAACAAACCGGCGTTTAGTTGAATGTGAGCCGAGCGGTTTTGTAGACGTGGTGCCCCTGGGATCCCCTTCCACCCGGCACTGGAGTTCACCCCCCGGTTCACGACTTATAAGGACTGTTGTAAACTTTATTACCTGCGATAAGGGTCAGGGGTCAGGGTTGTGTTAGGGACTCGGGAAAGTTCAAAGGCATTCGCAGAGGTTGGACTGTTCAGGCCTCGAATAACCTAAAACAGGTCAGATCGCCAGTAAGCCCATTTTATGAGAGCGGGGAGGGAGAGAGAGAGGGATAATTAATCACTGCTCTGTTGATCACTGTCACATGCTTCACGGTTTCGTTTAGGGTTTTTTTTTTTTTTTTTGGGGTTGCAGTAAATCATTTCCCTTGCAGAGGGACGTGGATGTAGATGTTTGATGTAGAAATGAGTTCACTGACGTCAGTAGTGAAACGTACAGAAAGGAGAATGGGGAAAAGCAGAAGTTGGCCGGGAAGCCGACTGACAGACAGGGCCAACAGGCGAAACTTAATTAAAAGTGTAATTAACTATGTTTCTGTGCCCCCCCCCCCCCCCCGCCCCCCCACGGTGTTGCAGTAAGTCAAGGAGGACCTTACACTCCAGATGGTCAGCCGATGGGAGGTTTTGTTATGGACGGACAGCAGCACATGGGAATCAGACCACCTGGTAAGGGCTTCTACTCTCCTTGGTGTGGTTCCCTGCAGCCGGCTCTCCGTGGGGATTGGAGCGGAGCTGGGGAGGCAGGGCTGGGGTGGGCGGGTGGGGGGGATTACACAGCACCATGGCCCGACGTCACATCCGCCTCCTCCCACTGCCCCTCTGCCCCTGCTTTCTGTCTTCCTGGTGCATGTTAATACCCCTCTGCATGTAACTACCCCTCCACCCCTGCATCCCCGGGGCTTGTAACTACCCCTTTGCTCCTGCCTCCCTGGGGGAATGTAACTACCCCTCTGCATGTAACTACCCTTTTGCCTCTTCTTCCTTGATGCCTTCTTCACAGAACCCTCTTCATCTCGTGCTCCCGCTGGGTCGGAGGGTGTCACACAAGACTAACCTTCAATATCCCCCCCCCCCACACACACACACACACAGATACTTTGAAGGGGTTTCTGGGTTCTTCTTGGTGCATAACTTGTTTTAAAACCCACTCACCCAGCGCCCTGCCTTCCCATCGCGGCCACCTCTGTGTTTTTCTCGCTTGGTCTGTGCTGATCTTCTGGAATATTCTTCTTGGATTTTTATCTCCTTCTAGGGCCTATGAGTGGAATGGGCATGAATATGGGCATGGAGGGGCAGTGGCACTACATGTAACCTTCCTCTAGTTAACCAATCGCAAAGCAAGGGGGGAAGTAAGTACAATCAGGGTCTTTATCAGTGTCAATCACAGCAGGGGGCGCCGTTTTGCTGTGTAACAGTGCGTTTTTTTCCCGTTCTTGTCCCTGTCTCCCCGTGTTTTTGGTTCGCTCCTGTTGCAGTCAGTGTGCTTCCAGCCCACGTCTTCATACTTATTCACTCTTTGCCTTGTTCTTTTCGTTTCGTTTTCATCTGTTTGTATACTTTTCACCATTTTTTTTTTTAACAAGCCGACGGTTCTGCTGCTTAAAAAAGGTTAATAATTGTTACACATGCTAATAAGTAAATCCATGAAAATGGTTGAATATTGATTAAATCGCCTCTGAAGGCATGAAATAGGTTCGGTCTGGGCAGGTGTTCGCCATCGTTGTTTACGTGCAATGGTCACGTGATTCGGTGAATTACGGCCTCGTCCCCAGGGTGGGTGGGGCTGTTGGGCAGGATTGGGGGGGGGGTGGTGGGGATGCGGAAGAACGGGGATAGGGCTGGCGGGGGGCGAGGGAGGAGGACATTGTGGCGTTGGAGGTGAGGGGGATTGGTAGGGTGTTGCTATGGCAACAGACTGATTGGCAAAATGCGAGCGGCCTATAGCAACCGAAGCAGAGGAAGCAGTCGGTCCCCAAAGTGCGATAAATCTGTTTTACTACAGTTGGGGTATGAGTTGCATTAATACGGGAACCTATGAGGCAGCGATGTTGGCATAAACAGCTGCACGCGTTTTTACCACCGTGCCACGCTGCTCCCTGAGCATCTCCCGCAGCCTTACTCAGGTATAAGCTGTCGTGCTGGGATTACTCACGGCGTAGAGGAAGGGTAGAGGAGGAGGAGGAGGAGGAGGAGAAGAAAGCAAATAAACACTCACACGACGCCGAGGTGTGCTCAGCAGGCTATGCGGTTTAGCCGGGCTAATTGAGTATATCCAAATTAAATATGCCATCACCAGCGGCGTGACGAATGGATTTGACCGATCCAGTATACAAAAATAGAGATCATTAATGCAGTCCGCTACGGAATTCTCCAGAATATCCCAGCCCATTCCGCCGTCCCTCTCCGAAGTGGCGATAATCGGTTTTTCACACGGCCACTCCCACCGGCTTCCGCCGTATTTCCGAGCATATTTCAGAGCCCGCCGATGTGCCCCGGCTAAATATGTGTTTGCATGTCTATAAACACTGGGAACCGCTCCCCCCACCCCCACCACCCCCGCCCTGACGCCTCCGCCTCCAGTCGTGGCAGCTTGGCTCTTCGGACGGCTCTCAATTTGCCGGCTGGATTCTCTAATTGAGCTGTGTGCCGAATCGCAGATGAGATGGGTAAACGGAGACAGGGGCGTGCGTAGATGGGGCGCCGGCGAAGGCACTCCTCCGTTCTGCGGCTCTACCGCCAAACTCCCCTAGCTCGGCTAATTTAAATATTGTTCCTTTAGTTTCTAGGTCAATTGAAGGCAAGCGATGTGTGATATTCTTCATGACCAATTAAATTAATGGGTTATTGTGGAAAGAATGTTCCCCTCTTATTCGATTAAGGGTCCTAGGGCACTCCGCGTTTTATAAGCTAGTTTCATTAGTCGAGGAATATTCCAGAAGGAGATACTCAGCTATTATTTGTAGGGAAACTCTGAGACCTGAAATGAAGGTGTTCCTAGCAGCCACATTGCAGCCTTACTTAAGACCAAAGCCAATTAAACCTACTTAGAAGGCGCGCTACGCTCGCTCCCCTTGATTATTACGGAGCTTATAAGTCTGGGAAACAATACACCTGTCACTTCCAATAAACCTAAGTAATTCATGCAGAAGAGCACGGCCCTTTGATAGCCGGGCTAAATGACTGTTTGATGGCCATTTGGACCCCAGTCTTTTCTTCTTCTTTCCTTGGCGAAATTAGCCAAGGGTCGACAAAATTGCAATTTCATTTCCAAGACAATGGCGATCGCGGTGAAATAATTAATGGCGAGCATATTGGATCCCCCCCCCCCCCCCAATACTTTAGGTATGCCGCGGTGAACTCGGGGGGAGTCACCGGGCCCCTTCTGACTCGGTTGGAGAGCTTTGTACTGAGAAGCCATTCCTCCAATTATTCAGCTGAAAGTTTGTTAACCTTTTACAGGGTCAGCTGTGGGGATGAACTCAAACTCCACAGAGAGGAAAAAGAGGACTGTGGGCTATTACTCCTTTACTTGTTTTAGGGCTTCGGTCATATGTAGTTTAAATCTGTGTGCATCTAACAGATGCAAACATGTGAACGGTAGTAAGCAGTAGTAAACAGAACCCATCTAAACAGAAACGAAAAGGACCCACGTGAACATTAGTGAGTAATAATGAAGAGGACTCATTTTGACAGCAGTGAGCAGCAGTGAACAGGACCCATGCGAATAGTGCTGAGCAGTAGTGAATGAAATTCTTTTGAACATAAGTGAGCAGTAGTGAACAAGACCCGTGTGAATATCAGTGAGCAGCAGTGAACAGGACCCACGTAAACATTGATAAGTAGGACCCAAATGAATATTACTGAGCAGTAGTGAACAGGGCTCGTTTGAATGGTAGTGAGCAGTGGTGAACAAGACCCTTCTGAACAGTAGTAAGCAGCACATTTGTTAACAGTAATGAACAAGACCCACATGAATATTGGTGAGCGGGACCCTTGTGAACAGTGTGCATTTGAACAGTAATGACCCCAGCCACTATTAGATTAGCTTTGTACTCCAGCATATCCAGAATCCATTTCATATACAAACATTTAAAAGGCTAAGTATGAGGAAAAAGTTAAATATTTATTGTATTTGCACGTATTTGCATGATTAACGTGAGTTCATGCAAGAGCTTTGTGGCTGGGCTTAATAAAAACCTAGTCTTTGTGGCATTATTTTGTTGATATTCCACTTTTTGAAAGAGACATTTATATTTGCTAAGTAGAGTCATAAAACCAATCTAGCTGATGTCTGTAGATGGATGGATATATTGGTGGATGGGTGATATGTGTGATTAATCCCAAGTGGGAAATTCCAGACCTGTCTTAGTTTTATGTGGTATAAATTATGGACGCTTTCCGATAACAAAAAATAGTGTTACTTTTGAGGAAACGTTTAATTTTCAAAAATATGTCTTCACATGGATAAGCAGTAGGGAAAATAGACGGATTATCTGGAGTTGTGTGAATTATCATTTATATGTTGTAGGTGTCGGTGATGTGCATTGAATTTCCTCCAGCACATGAAGGAATCTGTGTTTGCATGCCGATATGGAGTTTACTGACATTTTTACATTGGCAAAGTCACAAAATCTGTGCAATGAAAATGGCCCCCTCATGCAGAGTTAAATCACTGACTTGTGAAGTTTTAATAACACCCTGGCAATACTTGTTAATCTAGGGGACGTTTTAATTGTACGCTAAAAGTCACTGTCACTCTATGAAGCAGGTGGGGGTGATTTATTAACGTGCTGATTTATTTAGGTCTTTGGTAGAACGTACACAGGTGGCGATCAGACCACAAGTTTCATTAATCTGTGCAAAATCCAGAAACCAAACCAGCAGACTTTCATATCTAGGGCAGCCATCTTGGATGTTGATCTGTCACTATGGGTCTGATTATATGTGTGTGTTTGTGTGTTTCTGCTTTGAATGAATGTTAAATACAGGCACCAGTGCATTACCTGACGCTCTGACTATTGGTGCTGTGCTGGCCTGTCCTGATCGCCTGTTTCCCGCCTCTCCCCAGGACTGCAAAGCATGCCCAGGGATTACATGTCCCACTGTGGTTCGATGGCCATGGGACAGCCCAGCTTCAGCCCGCCTCAGATGCCCCCCCACTCAGCTCAGCTGCGGCATGGGCCCCCCATGCGCCCCTACATTCCTGGACACCCCCCCCACCCGGCGATGTTAATGCACGGAGGGCCACCTCACTCCGCCATGCCCATGTCAGCGTCTAGCCCCCCCATGCTGAACCCAGGAGATCCCGCCATGGGGGGGGCAGTCATGGACATCCATGCTCTGTAGTTTAAGATTTCGTGAGACAAACAAACAGAATGAAACGTCGCGATTTTACGGCTTTTTTTTTTTTCGTTTTTAGGAAACTTTAATAAACTGGCTTCTTGCAGAGACTGAGGATCTTCATCCATAGCATCAGATCTGGACCAAGAAGAAGCTAATGTCTGTATTTCCTGGGACCCTTTTGACACAGGAAGTGCGCTGGAAACATAACAGAAATGAAACAAAGGATAAAAAAAGTCCATTTTAACAGTCTCTGCTCCTGTGGGGGTGAAGGGGAGGTGGACTTGCTGTAAATTGTTGTAAAATTACTTTGGACTCTCAAGAGAACTGAGAAAATATGTAAATTCTCTTGTATTGTTCTGAATATTACGTTGTTTCTTATAGATTTTTTTTTAAAGAAGGATGTGAATTCCCCCCCCCACACTGTGTGTGTGTGCCATGTCCATAGACTCTGAGCCTCCCCCTCCCCCCCCCCACCACCACCACCACCACCACCTCAATTTTGACAAATAAATACCTGGATAAATCAGCAAGCCGGCTCTAAGGTCGATAAGCCGTGGTTTGCCTCTGTGACGGCTACTTCTGGGGTACCACAAGGCGCCATCCTGGGGAAGACCCCCCTTCTGGCCATTTCCTTTGTCTTCCCACCTAGAGGGTAGCATTTGCATGTGTAAACATTTTGTTCATCAAAACTGAATTTGCCTGAACAAATCTGAAAGGGAATATTTGGGGGGAAAAAATCAGCAGCAGATAGAAATCTAACCACGTGAGGTTAAAAGGGGGCAACGTGGAAGAAGAAGAAGAAATGGGTCTTCAATCGTCACTTTTTCACATCTGTCTCCATTGCAACTAAAAGTGGCTTTTGAAGCCAAAATACAACTTATAAAATTAAAACCTTCTTCTGCTTAAGACACCTTTCCCCATGGTTACAGTTTGGATACTTTATGTATACGTTGTAAATAAATGCTTTTGTGGAAAAAAAAGAACTGGAGGAGACCGAGCTGTAGTATTTGCTTTAAGAAAAGTTTCTATGCTTAAAATGTCTCTATGGAAAGCAGATTGAGGCTTTGTTGTGGTTTAATAAATACTTTTTTTTCTAGTGAGCAAAGTGAACGAACCTTTCAATTTTGCCTTAGTGTATTATGATAAAGAAAAATGGCATTTTATACGTGTGGGCATTTTACAATTACATGAATCACAGTTAAAAAGCAGTATTCGGGCACGGATACAGCCCAAACGAAGTGTTTGTATAGTTCGCGTTAAAAATCCCAAATAACTTAAGGTGACCGTGTCATCGTATAGACAGCATTTCCAACGCACAATGAGAAGGACAAGCCACACAATTGCAGCCGGCCTCTCCTCGGCTTTCCTAAACTGTTTGAAGAGACCATATTGTATTAAACAGAAAAGCGTGGCTTTTGGCAGTCCTGCACACCAACTTTAAGAGTATAGCTGCCATTTGAAGATTTTGCTTATATTACTAAACACGGATAATGTTAAAAACAATACTTACTTTTTTTGTAAATATGCGGAGGAAATATCAACTATAAATTAAACGTTTTACAAAACACCATATGCATGTCAAGGGAATTATTTATTTAGCACAACTTGCACTGTTTGCACAGGTACCCAGATAACCCCGAATTAGCGCGCAGTGCATTTTAACTCGGTTTTACATTTGCACAGACACACTTGAGGCTCAGAAAATGGCGAAATGGACATATAAATCTCTTTCGATTTCCATGTTTATCGGGAAAATGCAATGCAGTGCAGCAATACTTGAGATTCGGAAGTGCCTCGTTTACACTCCTGCGCACCAAACGCCGCGTCTGCCCGCCCTGTGCAGAAAGAGGATATGTGGGGTGGGGGTTGGTCCACTACTCTGGATACAAATGGGGAATTATCCCTCGTTTAGCATTAAAATTCGTTTAAATAAAATTGCAACAAACACTTAAATAGGAAGATTAGTTCCCCCTCACGCCTTATTGCACCCAGTCAATGGCTCAGTTAAGAAGGGTTTAAAATCTGTACCCCAGCTCTCAATTCTCGCATGGACTTTCTTAAACAGACCAAATTTCAAAGCCGGAAAGCATAAAATCCACTCGCAACAAAGGGTGGTTTCTTTCCGTTTATTTGATTAATTTTTCTTTGATGGGAAGAACAGGGGGTAAAACGACAAACCCAAACTGAATCTTATCTCTGAGAAGTACACAATCGTCGAGAGCAAACAAAACATGTGTGTGCATCAATATGCAATTCAGCCCGCACACTTTCCTTGGAGCTAGTGGCGTTTTGCAAAACTATTTTGATTTTCTTTTACTTTGGGGTCCCAAGTGAATTCTGCCTCCGTTCAAAAAATGTGCTATTTAAAATGTGTCGACGTTTTAATTGTGCAGCTTTTGCCAGTGCGGGTCTCCGGGTTTGAATTCCTGGCTGCAACTGTTTGGAGCTCCGGAGATGGACGCAGAAAAATCCCATGTTTGACTGCCATCTTTAGGGGATCGGGGAAACTGTACCGCTGCCTCTCCTCTTCTTCGGCCTCATTTTAAAAACGGACAAACGTATCTGAAACATAAAAAATAATAATAAAATAAATCGGATCCCAACCCAACAAAGTGACCTCTTACAAAAAGTTAACAAAAGAAAAGTTTTTTTTTTATTGAGAAAATGTTGCATATAACTTCTGAGAGTATTTTTAGTTTGGCTTTTGTCCTACATAAAAAGGCAGCGTACTGTTGAAGGTTTATTCCTTTTGGATCTCGCCCAAACAACTGAAATGCAATATTTTCTCATATATAGTGAAATACCTCAACAGCTCCTATATGTTAGAGTGCGACATTTTACAGACAGCACATTTAATAGTAGTTATGGAACTGGGAGGTTTGTAACATCCGGAAATTTCTTTGAGTGTTTAAATAGCCTATATTGGAAAATATTAGCACGAAAATGCCGTTTAACTATTTAAAATGTCCAGTAAAATAACGTAGCGTGTTTGGACCTTTCAAATTTAAAACTCATTTACTTTACAAAACTTCATGACCCACAATCCACTTCTGTTGAATTTATCCGAAACACTTTTTGATCGTTTTTCTGAATTGGGTCAGCATGGATTGTGTGCTTAGGTAGACGCTGAAGGTGTCACACATTTACAATCGCTCGGTAAACATTGGAGATTCACATTTCAGTCATGTGTCCTTCATGATGTGTCGCTTCTGCTGCCAAAAGGGAACAGCATCGGAATGTCAAAACATTGTTCCTATTGATTCTCTGTGAAACGGAAAGCCATGTTTAATAACAAGGAAACTCGGAAGCCAGGTGACGCTAAATATAGACCATAAACATCAACGGTATTTAATTATTTTTGGCGCATTCTGTTTGTCAGCCAGTTTTGTTTTCATGTTTATTTTAACCTATATATTTAGAGCGCAGAACTATAGCTGTTGGCTTGGAGACAAACCCAGCCCCCCGCCCCCCTTTTATTTTATGTCCAATAATCTTTATGAAGTTGCAGTAGCATAGATTTATATTTTTACGCTGGATCTCTCATTGCAGAATAACGATAAACGTTCTATATTCTCTATCAAAACAAAACTATTGTACAAATTTTAATCAATATGCTGCAGAACCTCCAATAAACCCATATACAACATAAATCTAATAATCAAAACACACAGGAAACGCGTTGAAAACATTGAAAGTTTGTGACAGTTGTTACGTTTACACTTTACATTTGCTAATTTATCGGACTTTTTTATCCAAAGTGCCTCTCGGTAGAGGGAGGGGTCATAATTATTGTTGTTGGAACAACACGTTATAACAGTGTTACAAAACATTACACTAATAATACAGCGCTTTAATATTAACTAACTTAATTTAATGATTTTTTTCATACTGATATTCACCCAATTGTGCCATTAAGTGAAAAATAAAAAGTCACACAACAAGGTAACACGTACATTATGACTAAACATTTTGCTGGGGTGTATAAAGGCATAAACTCTTTCCCATAACTGTTCTCTGTTCAAAAAAGAGACAGACGATAATCAAGCATTTGCCTTCTTTTAGGTGCCGGCCAATAACATTCCTGATGTGAAATGACAGAGCGACATACATACTGCATAGCAAGACAATGTGTTATTAAAATATATTAATAATGGTTTGATTCATTGTATCAATAATGCTGCATACAGACAAAAATCTGCAATTTACAGTGTGGCTAATGAACAAAGTCAATCACATAGTGTAATCCGGGGGATTGAAAAATGCTACGACTGTTATTAAAGTGCTATGAAAATATTATCTAAACAATATCAAAACTGTGTGGAAAGCTTAAAGCAAAGTGTGTCCTGTTTTTGCATGGGCAGCTTTTAAACAAACAAAGTTCGAGGTGTGTGTGTGTGTGTGTTTTTCTGTGAATCAGCTGAATCAGCGACAGCCCCATCCATACCTTGTGTGGTGATAAACAGCCCATTTTCAGAATGAAGACAGACACCATTAGTTCAGTTAAAATGCATGTGAGGCGTAGCTGCATGTATAAGTAGATGGTGATTTCAGTCAGTGTTGTTCATGCTCCAGAGTTTCGTAGATGGTTAAGGCTAGACTTTACAGTTAAGTTGTATATTAGTATATAATACTGAACATAATACATTACTTACCAGGCTAACACTTTCACTAACTGATAATAATAATAACATTTGGGGCGGCATGGTGGTGCACTGGTTAGCACTGTTGCCTCACACCTCTGGGACCCAGGTTCGAATCTCTGCCTGGGTCACATGTGTGTGGAGTTTGCATGTTCTCCCCATGTCGTCGTGGGGTTTCCTCTGGGTTCTCCGGTTCCCCCCCACGGTTACCAAGTTCGCCATAGGTGTGCATGCGTGTCCTGCAATGGGTTAGTGCACCATCCTGGGTTATTTCCCACCTTGTGCCAGCAGTCCCCAGGATAGGTTCTGGACCCCCCCCCCCGGTCTGGTACATATTAAATTCCAGAATGGTTCAGGTCCCATGTTCCCTCAGTAGTGAGGATTATGGAATATCATGATATTTTCATAACCTGGAGAAGTTGCTCTCTTCTTTCTCTCCATCCACCTTACCATGGATTTCTCTCTGACATGCAGCAGTACGAGCTCTGACAGAAATGTGAGGGAGCTGCAGGACAGCAGACCATATCGCTCTGAGCAAGAGTCAGGGGGTAGAGTGCATGTGGGTGATGGAATTGGGCTCTGAACTGTTAATTTTACTGGAATATGTCTGCAGGTGATGGAATTGGGCTCTGAACTGTTAATTTTACTGGAATATGTCTGCAGGTGATGGAATTGGGCTCTGAACTGTTAATTTTGCTGGAATATGTCTGCAGCTGATGGAATTGGGCTCGGCACTGGTAATTATATCGGAATAGAAAAGGAAGGCATCTATAGGACTGAAATTCTGCTCAGATTAGCTCTCTTCCTACTTTCAGGTCGGGTGGTGTCTCATGCACAGGTAGAAATACATCAAATTTTCTTCAGAAACAAACTGCCAGAGCAAAGAATGAAACTGATGCATCATGTGTCAGTGTACAGAGGTGGATAATTGATTGGATTTTCGAAAAGGTCGTTAATGTCTCTCCTACATGCTTCTGTTGCAATGTAATTTCAGCTTTACTGTAAAACTGAAAATATGTCCACAGGTTAAATGTTTGAAAAATCGCATTGATTAATGACTCCATTAAAATATCCATTCATATTTTACACTGTTGTGGTACGTGACTGTTTATAGGACTGAAGAAATCTGCGAATCCCACCTATTTTTAAAAACTACAGAAGATAGATTAGCCATGTTACAACAGGGCAGAAAAATCAACAGCCAAATTCCCGTAATTTTCTCCTGTGCTGACTGCATGACGACGACTTGACTCTCTTTATTACAGACCTAGTTGACTTACGGGCTTTTCTGCAAATCATCAAGTGCATTGATACGCATTCAGGTGTGGGATATTTTATTCTTGCAAATACAGGCAATAAAAATGTGCAGTATTTAATATATGGACACATGCAACTGGGCCAAGTAAAATGCAGTTTATAATAGCAACTGTACTCCGCTGGGACTTGGGCACACCGCACACACACTCTTCCCAGAGTAACTTTTCAAAAGGCGCAGAAAAGGTAGAGAAGAAGGGGTGTACAACAGTATGACAGCTTAACAGAAATACGCCATTTGAATTCACTCTGTAGTTGCACAGTTAGTACGTGCAATGTGCCGTAGGGATGTAGCTGTGTAGCAAAAAATGTCCGGGCCTTGGTTTGACCCACACATCTCTGGACTATCGGCGTTTGATAAAGCACAGGTTTCTGTTTCACATGGTGTACATCAAAATATATCGTACCGTCAACGGCGCAGCTAGAAATTTTGGGCCCGCTGATAGAATATCACAATGCCCCCCACATTATATTATGCTATATATTCAAAGGCCCCAGTAAGGTGCAGGGCCTCCCAATGCTGCCACGGTATGGACCGACATCGTGTTAGCTATTGGAATGCATAGAAAAGAAACCAATTAGCTGTAATTATAAAGGGCGATACTGTGTGATGTTAATAGCTTGGTTTTAAAGTAGGAAGGGGGTTGTTACTTCAGCACCTGGAGAGTAGTGCTTAGGGGTGGTACCTCAGTGGTACTTTGCTGGTTGGGGATTCAAACCTGCTGGCTTTTAATTACAAGCACACTTCCCTAACAATTAGGCCACCACTGCACAGGACACCATAGCCAGGATGGCAAACCATTTCAGGGCACAGGTACTCACAGGTACTCACAGGTACTCACAGGTACTCACACGTACTCACAGGTACTCACACACAATTCTTGAACTGTAAGTGAATACCTGTCTAAATACAGAAATATCATGCGGAGTCTGTCCTGGAAGTGAGAGGCTTCTGTGATATTCGCTATACCCCTGTGCCTAATCCATGTTATTAACTTTTATGTTTTAAAATATGAAAGTCTTTCTGTTGACTTAATGTATGTCTAGCAATGTGAACAAGGACTCCTGTTGCTGTTTGCATTTAGATAAAATCCGGTGCGTGGGCTGGCAGGCTTGTCCCGATCGAGGGGTCCGAGGTGAGCTTCCGGCAATCAGTGTCTCAGCTAGAGTGTCCTGGAGTGAGTCTTCATAAACTCCCAGAAGTTCGAATACGGCCAATGTTTCAATAGCCAGTGAGCACAGGAGAGAAGCATGACTTACTGTTGGAAAAAAAAATGGCACACTTACCGACTACAAGGTCATCTCCAGGGCCACTACAAAAATGAAATATATAAGTAAATAAATAGCCTCATTAAGTGTGTCTGCCATTTAGAAAGAGTGAGCTATAGAGACATTTTAGTCTAATATGGGGGATGATGTAGAAATGTTTGGTGATGGCATTCATAGTAGAAACCTCCAGACAACAGAGGATCTGACTGTAGCTCTATGTGTTGTTGTATATCAAGATTTAGAAAGCTTATCTTAAAAACATCAAAATCACGACAGCTGCAATGGACAACATTGATGCCAGTCATTACCTTCAAGGTGTTCCAGGTTAGTAAGTTTTTCGCAGAATTGCAGAGCCGTGATTAGATGAGGTGCAGTGGACCTTGGACACTGGGCCAAAAGAGAAAGGAAGGTCTATATATAGAACCACTGTCCACTGGCTATAGCAGGAATGAAGTAATGTGTGTCGAGTGTAATAGGAACTGAGAGCTATTTAACTACCAACTACAAAAGTGTTGTAAGTGTCTTACGAATTATGAGTTGCTCATGCCAACACTAATGTCCACTGGAACCTCTAGCCGAAAATATTCTATTACAATGGCCTTACTGGAAAAGCTAATGGTTTCCAATTCTCAGTCCTTTGGGACCAAATTTGGAATGGATTCAGATTTTGGGAAGAGACGGAGTTCAAAGATGAAAGACGCAGAGCTAATTAATTATTCATCGTAGCTGCTATGACTAATCAAGGTCTCGAGGAAAAAAATGCATGGAGGACATTGATCGCAAAGTTGTTAGCAATCTACACACTTCAAATGAGACATGTAACACCAAGCGTATGCTGATACTGGCCGTCTGCTGGTGTTTTTTTATTAAAAGCATAGAATTTGACCTACGTAGAAATTGAATATTCAACAAAATTATGCCAATAGAGCTTGGAGCTGTAAGCTGTATCAGTTCAAATGATGGAATCTTGTTTGCATTGAATTCAACTTGAAATTGAAATGCAATGCGATGCTACGGAGTGAAATTGAATTTGTTATTTGAATTTGGTATGCAAACTTACTAGCCAGGCCACGTTCAGCAACAGCTGTCATACATGGTATGAGACAAAAATCATCTCCAGACACTGTAATATAACATACACATATGACATGCATAGTCATAAATAAGGTGATTACAAACTCAAATGTAGAAAAAACAGAAGGCACTGCTGTAAGGAGCTGAATTACACACGGAACGGGGGGGCCGGATCTAACTTGTTTTTATAATTGGAAACTTTTTTTGTCTCCTGGCAACACTGTGATGGAGAATCATGTTTACAGAACAGGGTACCAACCACTTGCTGAAGAGTAAATGAAAAGTCAGTAAAAGAGGGTGAGATGGAGGAGATTCATCCACCGTGGCAGAATCACATCCCCGTATTGCTTTGACAGCACGTGACACTGGTATTTTGACACAGTAACAGAGTAACGGACAGGATGGCTGTCGCTGCAAGAAAATGTGAAGCATTTCCTAACGAAACTCATTGAGCAGCATGTTGCCGTGCATCTTCCACGGCTACCTGAGGCAAGCAAATCACCCTTAGCAATGAATCAGGACGATGTCAGCAAAGTATCGCAAAGCGAAGGCCTCATCTGCTGGGTGGGAGGGTTATAGTAAGAAGAGTAAAAAAACACTGTAGAACGGAGCCAAACGATATTAGTGCCCAAGCACTCTGTCAGGAGCAAAGACTCTCAGTCCGGATTCAGCATCGACGGCACCGGATCACAGCATTCTCTCCACATTCTCTCACTGCACCCGCTTATGCTTATTGATTTATACACTGAACGACACTAATAATGCATGGATCCCCAAACTTAGGTTGCGCATTCACATGCTGCAGTGTCAGTGCAGTGGGATATGCAGCTCAGATATGATACACAAACAAAAGCAAACGATAAAAGAGGCAGACAAAACAGAAAGCAGGAATGTCTTCAGTGACTCTCCGGCAAAAAACTTGCAGCCAAGCCAAATAATCGCACTTTACTTATCCAGTTCTGCTAAACAAAAAACTGCTTCGGCGATGGTACAGCTTTTACGTCCGTAGAAATTATATTGAGAATTCCTCCATAAAATGAAAATGTTTCCACTGTAGACAAAAGTCTTGTGAACTAAAGTTTATGTAACTTTTCTGATGACATGTTAGAGAAGATGTCAAATGCTGACACTCAAAATAAATTAAACGCTTTTTACTTGCCTCTATAAACTGTGATATATTAAATGAGATGTGTCCTGAGTAATTCCGAATGTTTTAGCTAGATCAGAGTTTGTATACAAAGCAAACTTTCGAAAAGTATGTTATCATATATGCACAAGGTTACTACGTTTATATAAATTTATGTCTAAGTAGATGTTGCATTTAATTCTTCTAATTTAATGCCTCTTAAAAATGTAACCATTGTTTTAAATGATTTTTAAATTACTATATAGCTGCACATATAAGATCCTGTAGCTTAAAGTGTGATTTATTTGTCGAATATCTTTGACAAATGTGTTTTTCGAAATATATCTACTTCTATTTTTGGTCATGTCGGTAAACAAAAAAAATGTATTAACCTTATTCGTTTATTTTCAGTTGCAATAGATATATATTTAAACAGAAATACAAAGATTACAAATGCAGCACCATGGATACAATACAGGATAGAAGCTAATGAGCGGAACTTAATGGTTGTGTGATTTAACACTGGAGGCTCTGATGCAGGGGGGCAAATCCAGTGCATTGAAGCAGAGCCATCTGGGACGATCCAGGTGGCTTCAAAACCTGGGACACTGCGTTTTCCTCACTGGCCCTGGCCATTACAGCAGAACAAGTTATATTATTACAATATTGTTAAATTAACTTAAAAAAATTTTTTGCATTAAGAGGGGTCAGCTTCTTCTGTTAATACATTTTTTTACAATACATTAAACTGAAATGTATTCGTTTATAATAATTATTACAATGTAATTATTATATATGTTATTTGGTGTATTAATAAAAAAGTGAATTCAGCTGAGGTGTAAAATCAAGACCTTATTTTAAACATTCCAAAGTGATTTAAATGAAATATTCTTCCCAAATATCCACCACCGATGCATCCCTAGGATCATCAGAAGAGAGCAGTAAGACCTAATTAATAAAATGCAGAATAGACTGTGCAACTTCGATCGATGTTATTGACAAGACAGAAAAAAAACAAAGTAGCATCCACGTGGACAAATTAACAAAAAAAAACCCCACTGTAAATGAGCAAAGTGCTCTGTGAGTCATTCTCTATGTGGTTTCAGTGCAGAAATATAGACCCGTGTTGAAGGTCAAGTGGCTGGAATTAAAAGTACTGCCGCAACCAGTGCATAAACAGAGAGAATGAGTGTTTTTAGCGTTTGATCGGGAGGGATTCAGACCAAAAGCTGCTTCGCTGCCATTTTTAACGTCATGTGTTTCCTTGGCGACTGTGCTTCATCTTAAAAGGCTCTGGGCTCTGGGATTGTTAGCGAAAACCACACCATTTCCCGCACCGTCATTTATCACTGTCAACACATAATGATTCCCCCAGCAGCTCCGTATTGATGTTTTTAATTGCATTATCTCACGTGGGGGAGGGTGGTACGACTGAGGTGATCAATGCAACTGAACCATAGATTCCAGGGCCAGTGGATGCTGAGGTCCAATTTGTTCATATAATATGCTGACTATCTTTAACTGCCTGACCAAGATGGATCTGATCCGATCCTAGTCGGACAAACGCATTCTTTAATGCACTTTAAAACGTAGGCCAAAATAAACAACAAAGTTGTATGGCATGGATGAAAACTCGGTAAAGCATGTGTCGAACCATAATGTAATTGCTATGAGGAATTAAAATAAACTGCATTTCCAGTTACAATTAACAGTGCGTCGAAATACCATAAGAAATGAGAAAAGATGCTAAGAATCTAAAAGCATTTATGAGTCATGAACATGTATATTAAAGTGCGCGTAATATGTTCTGACGTTTGATCCTGTAAACGTGGTTCGGGAGAATTAAAGAATGATATCACATTTCAGGTGGCAGTTAGACCTGAGACGGATGACGCCATCTTCAAGGCTAAGTGTGTATATGATATAACCACACACTCGACTATTAGATTACACTTTTAAGATAAGATAAGATAGATAGATAGATAGATAGATAGATAGATAGATAGATAGATAGATAGATAGACTCATTGAAAATTCTTTGTTTAAAACAATATTTATTTGATGAATAATGTCAAATTTGATTTAGAATGCATTTCACGTTTTTCTAAATGCGATAGCTTACGTTTTTATCGTGAAATTCGATGTTATATTTTAAATTTGTAAAACTAAACTAATGTTATGAAAAGGTAGTTTAATGCATCACCGCAAAATCTGGAGAAATAAAAGGAAAAAAAAAAACAATTTCTAAATTACATCTTTATGGTATAAGCAGTTTATCAGAGTGCATCATATATCAAGATACGAAAATTATCCCAACAAACGCATGTTTGTTGATATTACTATTATTTATTGGCATTTTGCGTAATGTAAAATTATGTATTTCTTTTTAATGACACAGCAAATAAACACAAAATAAGATAATATGAGCTTGACTGTTATAGGCTTCATATGGCTTTAATAATACACGATATGTAGCATCAACAATCCAATAATATTTATAATGTAGTATTTAATCTCTTTCTTATCGTTCATAAATACGCAATAATTAGGTTTTCTCCCCCAGGTACAGCATTAAGATGTTTATGATTTTTTTTTTTTCTTTTGAAAAATAGCACTAACATTAACAAAATAAATAATAATCATTTAAAATTGGTATTAACATCTCAGTCAACACCTGCATTTCTGGCATCCGTCACTCCCGCCGCTCCCATCCCATCCTGGCACCACCTTAAACATCTCCCTTTTCCCCTTCATCCACCTATCAGTTCAGTTACAGGACGCGGGAGCGTTGATAAATTTGAGGTCACTTTGCCAAAGGCTGGCCAAGGTCAGAGCAGACTTGGGCTGTTTCAGGTATCAGCCGAGGGTATCCCAGCACGGATCTTCTCTTTACCTGATGAGATCCGATCCAATGAGGGCGATCGAGACGCCCCGGGAGAGCCGCCCGACCCCCGCCTGCGCTCCCTGCTGTTATCAACAGTTCAGCGGGATGCCAAAGCGCACTGAGCATCCTTTCACCTTCCCTTTCTCTTCAAATGAAGTATTGCGTTTCAGTCATACAATAACCAGTTATGTTGGCTCTGCGCTTTGATCTCGGTACGTCCCACAGTAACGACGAACTAATGTGGTACAATTCGTGCAAACAGAACAGGAAGATGCATAGCACTGGAAGGGCTACATTTCTAATATTAAAAAACTAGCCAAACATGGCTTCTAAATGATACCTATTTACTGGTTTAATTTTAATCGGCTAAACACGTAGAAATATATTTTAATTTGATGTGCATTTCAGTTTACGGTTTCGCCTTATTTTATAGTTGTTTCATTTAATAATTTTATAATTACAGTTTCTAAACTTTTTATCTTTTGCTAATAAATGTTTAATAGGTAGATGATATGGATTCTAAGGCAGAGGCCTTAACTGGGCGGCCAGAAAAATAATCTCAGCATCTGTTAGTTTCCAGATGGAATGAAATGAATGGTTATAGCGCTAAAAACCTGCCAGTTCGCAAGTGTAGTAAATTACTCATTAACGCGTTAATTTTTTTTTACTAATGAAACAGACCGCGGTAATAACCTAACGCAGGTTACACGTATAAAACAAACAATGCCGGTGCGCCTTGGGCGATGCTCGTTAAATATGAAAAACTTGCATTGCTGTTGTGGAAATTATGGGAAATTACACATTGATTCAGTCGTGCACTTTGTTTTCCCGTGACATTCACCTGTCTAATAAATTTGTGCGTCTGTGTGGATGATGGTGAATTGCTGAGTTTTCTCTTGGGGTATTGTGAACGAAAGCAGGAAGTCAGGAGTCATTTCTAACCTGGAGAAACATGACCAGATGTGACATAACTTCGGCTGTCATCACTACTCCAGACTGCTTTTATTTTAAGCGAATTCTGTAGACTTTATCACTGCATCCTCTTTGCATGGAGTCGCATTGTGATGCAGGAAGGCTTATATGTACATCAGATTACAATCGCCTTGAAATTCTTTTCTGACAATATTATTTATTTTTACGTTGCTACATTTACATTATGGCGCGCTCATGGCTTGTCAACCTTTGGAAACGCATTTAATACACCAATGTAGAAGGATAAGAAAATGTTTAAGAGGAATTCAAATACAATTCGATTCTTGAAAGGGCGTATTAGATAAAAGAACAGGGAAATAAATTGCCTGTCAAAAGTAATTGCACGGTCTGTGTTTTATATAGACAGTGCGCTTATTTATTAGATAAATGTCCGAGTTAACGTTTAAAGATGTTCATCTTGTCAAGCGTGTTTTGCTATGTGTTTCATACCATACTGCTGTCCCGGCTCCACGGGACTGAATGTGACAGGCAAAACTGCCAAAGTCAATTTGCAATGTCTTGTTAAAAACAGCAAGAACACATTCAAGTTAAGCGGTTTTATTTCAAAAATACATACAGTCCGCAGATAATTATATTGGCGCGTTTCGGTAAAGTAAAAGCATCATCCGTATTTTATTGGTACAGTAAACAACGTGTATGACGAAGAAAACAAAAGACTGCATCTGTAGGCCTATACTTATGGGTATACGAAAAAATACCAGGTAGGCCTAATAACCGAAATATGCTTAGTGGATATTTAAAAACAACGTTCTGCATTTTATGACATTCATTTATAACACATTTCTTAAGAACAATGGGATCGAGAATGAATTTTAAAATTCTGGGTTTGTAAGGTCCAACATGTAGCTTTCCAGGATTATTCTGGCTGCATAAAAACACATATTTTGGGCCAGGATTCATTTTTTTCCCTTTTGGCATGTATCTAAGTAAATGTTTTCCAGAGTCATATTAAATGACCACGCCAGAGAAGGACTCCCATTCCCTTTATTCTTTGCTTCAAGACTTTATTACCAAACTATCCTTTGGGAGCCGAAACCATTACGTAGTTTAAGAGATATCGTTATAACAGTAGAGGAATTATTGCTTTAGATGGGTAACGAAAGAGAAACTCGACTGCGTTTATTTATTGCGATGCACCATTATTATTATTATTATTATTATTAATAATAATATTATTATTGTGCCGTTTAATTACACAAAAAAAACAAAAACGAGCGAAGGAAAAACGTCTGCAAGAGGCGGTCTCACCTTGTCATTAAATAAGCTGCATTTTCACCTTCAAACCGAAACTCTGCGCTTATTAAACATACAGCGAGATGTGTGCGCCGTTGCTATAGTCATTAACAGCTGCCTTCTCTACATGGAGACGCTTTTACTGGCAGGCTTGTGGAAACTATTTGCAAGTAATTATTGGGAGATAGACTGTGCCTACAAATACATTTACTTCATCGTGCGTTTTAAAAAACTCCTATTTCCCATATTTTCGTTCCTCTCAATGACAACGCTATTCCAGGAGGAAGTCGCGTGCGTTGTAGTCACCGGTGACTGATTTTTTTTTCCTTCGTTCCCTTCGTCACAGAATGTGAGTAAATGCCATCGATGTCTGCTTATAAGCCGACAATAGGCTTCTGTTCACGGACATGAAAACGCTTAGGTATTTTCTCCCTGTGAGGCTAAATGGTGGCATGAAACGGGAAAATGCTGGACAGTAATTGTTAAGTAATCAAAACCTTAGACCCGAATGCTACACTCAGTCATGGAAGACACTGAACAGTTTATTAGCTGATGTCAGAGCTAGCTTGTTCGAAAATTGAATGACTGTCCCAGGAAATGAGGTAAAAAAGGCTGGTTTACTGAGAAACACATGCCTTACAGACATGCCTGTCTTCTCTCTACCATATGCATTCGGTCGATGTGCTTTACTGAGTTGCAAACAAGAACCTTTAACTTGACACCTAGTTTTCTCTGCCCAAAATCTCCCCCGCTTACGTCTTTGAAATAAAAATCTTCAGCAGTTAATTAAGATCATCAATCCATACACTGCTTCGCTGCACATATGCAAAGGTGCACATGAAAATTAAATGGTTTCAGTATCAAAGGATGCAAGAAATGCACCTTTGCTTCCATAATGACTCATCGCACTCTGTGGTTTGGCTTCCTCCAGGTTCCCAGGATCTGATTCTGCTTCCCCTTGTGGAACGTTTCACTAGACCGTTGTCCAGGTCAAAGCCACTGGAGACAGCACTGGTTTATGTACACGTGGAGCTGTCTGTCCAAGGCAAACACTCCCAGTACGGCCTGGTGAAGACTGGCGAACCGGAGGGGTGGGAACTGGCCCCCGCCCGGCTGCCACCAGTGGGAAACATCAGTGTCAGACAGGCAGAAGCCAAGGTTCAAGTAACGGCAAGGCCGACTCCCCCTGCCCCCACCAAACGCACGCTGAAATAAACACAATTGAACTCTGATTTTTTTTAAAAAAAGAAAGAAAAACGAATCAAATCTCCAATCAATAGAAGGCAAAATGTACAGCCGTTTCCAGGAATCATGCTACGCGACTTAGGAGAGTTTGTGTACATCGCTGGTCGCTTAAGGAAAAAAAGAATCAGGGATTGCACGATTGACAAAGCAAATTTTGACTGGGGTGGGGGGGGGGGGGGGGGGTGCAGAGAAAGAACAGGGAGCTGTAAAGTCAGTATTCTCCACAGACTTCCAAAGAAAAGCAATGGGCTCCGTGCTCTGAAATTTATGGGCCATAGACAGTTTATAAGAAGAAATGTAGCCCATCCAAGTAGCTGGCTGATTGAGCACATGGGGATCCTCAGCTCAGGAAGTCTAGTTTTGGAATATTACTTATCCTGATAAAGATGTTTTTCTTGTGGAGTAGAGCTGCTGGGAGCCCAATGACCACTTACTACTTTAACCCAAATATAAAGGCAGCTACTGACCCTTTCTGTTTTACATCCACAAACAGCTTCTCCCCGTGAGCTTGGGTTCCTTCCCTATCTCGCCGCTTCCCGAAACGCTGGCAGTAGTTACACAAAGGTAGGGAGAAAGCAGTCGCAGAAACGTCAAAGAAAACGTTTAAGGCTATTTATCTGGGTAATAGGAGCATATGTGCAATTTCACATTAGAACACATGCAAATGAATACTAACACCGCTGTGGCTCCCAGACCTCTCCTCAATGCCACCTCAGCCATTCCATGTATTCATTAGATTCCGCCACCAGTTTAGTTCATTAATTAATTAATTCGGTGAGATAATCGATTAGCCAAACAAGGTGTGCACTAGTGACAAAATGCATTGGTGTACTGCATGGTTGCTGCGAATACTGGGGTGACTTCGCGAGAGGTTTCGAAATGACTAAGCTGACACACTTTGGCAGACATTTAACCATCATTTTCTGCGACTGCCAAAGGTTCTTGTGCAGCACTGAAAATTCATTTAAACTTTTCAAATCATGGTGAGCCCGGTGCGAAGGGAAATCAAAGGAGCAGAAAGATAATGGCCATTGAAATGATATCTGTGTCCTCGTCGTATGGACAATAATACATAGGAATAACAAATACAGAATTTAACAAAGTAGATTTTGAGTGGAAAAACGTGTAAGGATAACGTCATATTTCAATACGTAATGAATATCACACTTGGCCGCATCACAAGCATGAGAAAAATCCTCCCTACGTCCAGTCGATAAAAGGCGGAGCTTAAAAGCGAGGGAAGGGCCCTGAAACAAAATGCCCAAATATCCCAGAAACATCAAAGGGTCCAGAGCCATCCTTCACAACTGCTCCGTAGCTGTTTATGTAAAAATAAATCCAGGGCCACTTAGACATAAGAGAAACAAATTCTTCAGACGCGATGGCAGTTCCCACACAAGGCTGCTCGTTTAACACGGAAAGCTTTTAGCACAGGGCAGAAGAACAGAGTCAAGGCCATGGCAGGTGGGACGACGTTAGAGTTACCCATTGCGAGGCGCTGAGATTTATTAGCGATTCCGTATGCAGGACAGGTGCCGCTAAACGGCACATAGATGTCGGAAAACTGAATTTCAGCCTGACCGATACTGTTCATCGATGCAGCGACCTGATCAGGGCCTCGCGAGGAAAATGCAGCCCTAAGCCAACAGGCATTCTCCCAGATTCACTTAACAACTGCGGGTAAACAGGAGAGAAAGCCACCTGTCAGCCAAACATTTCAAATTAATACGTATAAACACAAATTAACCTAATACCCAGTGCTTGGAAAGATTACCGGCGTATTACTCAAATTTCATACTTATTACACCAGCCCGGGTGATACCCCTAGACTCACACAGATGAGCTGTTAAAATAGTGCATTAAATTAAGCGTCATTATTTTGCTTGTTATTACTGTATACTTAAGCTGCGCTGATGAGAGAGACTGAGCTGTATTTCAGTGGGTTGCTAGGAGGTCTCCATCCCCCCGTGTCTTACAGTGACCGCTGTGAACTCGGCCCACCTTCACACTTTCATCTCAAGATGAAGCCTCAGATTAGTCCTTGTAGCTACACACCAACATAAAGCGATCAACGTTAAGTTCTTAGGACAATATCGGATTAAACTTGTTGCCGAGTAAAGAAATGTCTTGAGAACTGCGTATTTGACAGGAAACCTGTACAAAATACTCATCGCAATACTCTGACTTGGTTTTATTGCTGTAAAAATACTCATTTATAGGGAACCTGCAAATTATGTTTATTAGAATTGATTTTACGTTATATTCTAATTCTGTTATCTATCTGATTTCAGTCCAATCCACTTTTTAATTTCTGTATTATTATTTTTAACAGATTACATTAGTTCGGTTTTTGCCTTTTTTGGATGTGTGCTGTTTGGATCATGCTCACTCTAGATCGCTGTTTGAGTTGTCACTCATCGTACCCGGACGCTGAAGGTAAACAGTCAGGCGCTCCAGCCCCATCGCCAGCCGTCACGTAAATCTTTCCCCGTCTGACCGCCACAGCCGTTTCCCACAGAGACCACCACTGACAAATTTACTTAACTGGATCGTATGAACACTGACATGTTGCATGGTGGTAAACTTACAGGGAGATTTGTAAAGATTCAGTCTTATATTTAAAATGCTTTGTTTGTTTAAAAAGTCGGTCAGTGGGAGTGAATTCGGCTGTGAACAGAATACAAGAACAGTGGATAGAAACTAACAATCTTTTTCTTTTGTTTCTTCTTTACTTCTTGCAGTTATTCTTATTATTAACAACTGCAGTTAAGCTAGTTCTGTAGCCAATCAGGATGTCCTGATAGGTCTCCTACTATGGACCAATTCCCCTTTTCCTGCTCTCATATTGGACAGTAGACCTTGGATTTTTTATTTACGGCACCAATCATGTTTACCGATGAATTGCGGTTGGATGTTAGGCTGCACTGAAGTCTCAGTCAATGTTTATGTCCACCAATCAAATGCACTGTAGTTATACCACTGGATATTCTGAGGCACGCAGGATATCTCATTAAATGAGCCAAAAGAAAAAGATATGTAAAGCAACATATCTAAAGTAAAGTGCAACAAAACTTATCTAAGAATCTAAGCTCCCAATAGAAGAACAATAAGTGCAAAATGTGTTTTATGAAAAAATCTAATTAAATGGGGTCTCACTACGCATGCTTTGTTTTTTTACTGCTGATGTATCTGACATACTGTTTCAGCATTTTATTATTTATTGGTTGTACTCTAATGTATTCAAAACAATGGCCAGCTCTGTGTTTTAACATCCATGGCCGGGTTTGATCCCCGGTTTGGGCAGGACCTGACAGCTGCTGTTTCCAGCCCTTCAGCATGGGACATTCAGCATGTATGTGCCTAAACATCCATCCATCCATTTTCCAAACCGCTTATCCTACTGGGTCGTGGGGGGTCCGGAGCCTATCCCGGAAGCAATGGGCACGAGGCAGGGAATAACCCAGGATGGGGGGGCAGCCCATCGCAGGGCACACTCACACACCATTCACTCTCACATGCACACCTATGGGCAATTTAGCAACTCCAATTAGCCTCAGCATGTTTTTGGACTGTGGGGGGAAACCGGAGTACCTGGAGGAAACCCCACGACGACATGGGGAGAACATGCAAACTCCACACACATGTGACCCAGGCGGAGACTCGAACCCGGGTCCCAGAGGTGTGAGGCGACAGTGCTAACCACTGCACCACCATGCCGCCCCCGTGCCTAAACATACCAACCAAAATATCTATTTATATATGTTGCTGAAATGCTTTACAACAATGTTTGTAGTCTTCAGGTTTTCTGTAGCGGTAGGCTAAGGCGCATCTTCATGTGCGTAATTCGTCTTGCACGGCTTCTAACAGCACTTGCTGCTTAGCGTATTAGCATTTGGTCTGGAGGCTACCTCGCCGGTTTCATTAGGGCATGGAGATGACCGGTAGATGCTCAGCTCCTTCATGGGCAGCCAAGAAGCGGAGGAGCAGATTAAGGAGGAGAAACAGACCCTCCAGTGCTACGACAAAGCGCCTGGATTTCTCTTAATAATAATGTTTTCTTAAAGCTAAGCAAACATTTGCGCTCTGTATCCAAAACATGCCTTTAAATGGAAGTTCAAAGGAGCCTTGCAGGAGGTGGACCTACTGAATTGGTGACTGGTGTTTGGAGATTAAATGGAGAGATTAAAATTGCCTCCCCTTAAAGAAACCTGTTCGGATTACGCTCCTCGGAAGTGAAGAGACTGGATCTTTTCTTGTCCACAAACCACATGCGAGCAGAACGCAAACAGCTACTTAATCCTGATGGACAGAGGATCTTGACATCAATTTGTCCCACGAGGAGAGACCACAAGCTTTTCGTGGCTTGTCCAAATCTCACACCCCCCCATACATACACTGCTCTGCACCCAAAACCACCCTTCTACCATTCTCTCTCCCTTTTTTGTTTTAGATCCAGTGCCAGAGTAATAAATCCTTGCTCACAGAGTTCAAGCCATATGTTTTAACTCACCGCTTCCACAGGACTGACTTGCAAACTGCAGTATTGCAAAGCAAAGCTAAGATCAACTGGAAAAAGCATTGTCTTTGAAAAAAGAAAAAATCCCAGGAATCCAGAGAACTGTCATTGTAATTAAGATCTATATTTTAATCTAAATAAAGCAGTAAAATATTGCCACATGTTATGGATGATACGTATAGCAAATAAATTTGCATTGTGTTCATTTTGCATCTCCATTTCTTTGTTCCATTAAATGAGAACTTTTAAGAAGATGATTTAGGATTTAAAACAAAAAAAAAAACACATAATATTAACATTCTTTGCTGTGTCCCAATAAGCATAGAGGTTTCTCCCAAATTTTTGGGGTGGAGGGGGGGGGGGTTGCTGCTGAGGTGGGTGGGGGTACAGGCTCATGGTGCAATGAGAAGCAGAGATGGGGGGTCCGCATGTCCGCTAAGGCTCGAAATCCCACCGCAGCTGTCCCAGCGCGAGGGGCCAGGTGGGGGGGTGGGGGCTGGGGGGGGGGGGTGCTGTTACCCATCCCCCCCACCTCCTTTAAACTTGTCCAGACTCTTGTTCTCCAAGGTAAAAATCAGCAAAAGCAGGGGTTAGCTAGAGGACACGAAGTCTTGAAGAACATATGCACTTAATATTAAAGCCATAAAACTTGTTAAATTAAAAGCTGTTTCGGAAAATAGAAAGGAAAATATTTATGCGTCTGTCAAAGATAAAGCCCATTTTATCCTGCAGCCGCGACTCTGTCCCACACCCAGGTAACAACTGTCAGCAAGCGAGAAGCCGTGGTGTACAAATGTACTGACAGAACCTCCCCGGCCTGCGGTCCCTTAAAGGCGGGTTCAGGCTCCAAACTTAGTTTAAAGACTCCGTAATTAGATACAAAATAAGTATGACTGGCGGCACGCGAACGGGCCGTGAGAGGGACGTGGGCCCATCCTGATGGTCTCTGAATTATTAAGAGTGTGCTGGGAGAAATCTGAAAGGCATTTGGGTTTGCAGCCCTGCTTGTGACATAACAAGGACGATAAAATCACTTGTTATTGCCAAAATTGCCAGCTTTTCTTTACACTGTAAATACAGCTATTTGCCTGCTGTACTTTTTTATGACTTGAACTGTTTTGGCCACTCTGTGCACTAATAGGGAATTTAAACCATAGAATTAAGACGCCTGCATTTGTAAATGACGTAACACTGTTGAATAAAGCCATGAATTAGTGCTTCAAACGATGAACTAAAATAATGCCCTTTAATGCAAAATATAATTTACATTTCAGAAAGATAAAGATTAGCGAAATATCTATTCATGTTTCTCCCTCCTGACTATGAATGCATGTAATGTATTGTAGGTAAATGTTTTTCTGTTATAATTTAAATCACAATGTGCACTTTTGTGTTTCAGTTGTTTCAGAATGAAACACTTTGCTGTTTATATATACATGAAATGCTCACATGCACAACTGCACACACACAGACACACGCGCTGATACATGTTGTCATGTAGCTAATGCCCTGGAAATGTACGACCCTCACATTCCTCCCGGGTCGAAGCGCTGGCCCAGTCCTCAGCTTTCTGGTTTCAGTTACACAGCCGCTGTGCTTCAGCAGGTACTCGCCCTGGTGAGCGAGGCGAGACTCTTCACCATTAGGGCACACCCCTCCCCGTGGTGGTACGGCGGCCGTGGGCCTGTGACAGCTATCCAAACCGGGCCTATCCACTCTATCGGAATGGGGGGAGTGTATCGGAGCAGACTCTAGGGGCTACGACTGTGGTAGAGGGGTGATAAATCCTCGTTTTATTACTGAAAAATTCCAGCTTCTCCCCATGCCTGACAGCTCTCCATGCTCTCGGACCCATTTGGACAATTTCTTCGCCGAGTCCATCTGGTTCTTGTTAAATCTCGGCCCGGTTGCCTCTCCACCCGAGGAGGGAGAGAAAGAGAAAGACAGGTCAACGATGGGTGGGGAGCTTGAGGGCTGTTGGGGGGGGGGGGGGGGGGGTAGGCGGCCGAGGTGAACAAAACGGCAGGGGGAGGGCAGGTCTTTGTCGAACAGATCAAAGGGTACAGAAGCCAAACCGCGGCTGACCACAAAGCAGAACTGGCTCAGGCGTGTGACAGAGGACACAGCTACCCCAGCACCTAGCTGCATGCGCCAGAAAAATGCATCACACAGCTGAGATTTAAAGCTGGGCTCTTTCACTAGTAATAAATAATCCCCTTTTGTCTCTCCCCCCCCCCCCCCATCTCAGTGATTGAAAGTCTCCGTTTTGTTTACCAAAGGATCAAGTTCTCCATGTCCTTCCAGTGCTAAGATAACATCAGGCGAGACTGTGGCAAACTTCCCTTCGGTAAATAATTTTCTGTTCGTACGCCAGTCCTCAGCGGAACAGCGTGATCACTTGTAATCATATTTTAACTCATTTTATACAATCAAGCCTGGCTTCGAGGGAGACATGATTAAATAGGCAGGCCAAGACTCACACAGACACACACACACGCACACACACACACACACACACACGCACACACACTGTAAAATAACATAAAAGTATTCTGCTAAAAAGAGCAAATTAAATAATTGTGAAAGGAACTGATGATGTCTTGCATGCCCCAAACAGACATTGTGAGTGGATGCATGCAACAGGAGCGAATGCGACAAGGCAAGCCGCTAGTCGCAGGATGAAATGCGACGCGAGCTCATGCATGCGCGGGAGCAAAGCCGTCGTGCCTCTATTGAGCGTCAGTATCAATCAGCCCTTAACAATGCAGGCCTCACACATCTGCCTGGAGAAGCTGCTTTGCCAAAAATCATCTTAACAGCCCTGGTGTATGATAAAAATATCACACTTTGGATTAGTCGCACTCACTGACTTGTGGTCTCAGTTAAAATCTAAAGGCAATCGCCAAGATGCCATCTTCACCCCGGGAAGCAATTATTTTGATGCCACCGGATCTAGTTTTAATTAAATGTAATTTGTTTTTTAATGTGTAATGGCCCTGCAAGTTTGATTGGCTCCGTCGCATCTTGTAATCGTGCCGCTCAATTTTCAATCGCATTTCCTGCCGGTAATTGGCTGCGGCCTCAGATCCACACCTTTTTGTGATGAGCAAGTGTCTGGTCCATCACGGGGGTGTCAGTCTGGGGGGGGAGGGGGGGGGGGGGTGCTGCCTGGCCATCACGCACACACTTTAAAAAAAAAAAGACACTCGTTTGCATTCAGTAGAAGGGAAAGACTGTCTCACAGAAGCATTTCTGAAATCATGGCAATGAGGCAGCATCCCACTAAATGAATCAGCTGTACCAGCCATTACGAACAAGCCGAGTGGAATGCAGGCCCTTTGTTTGAATCATGTTTTGGAGGGAAAACCTCGCTGGGGCAGCTCAGTAAACAGCACTGAGACCTATTGAGCTCAATGTCAATTTTAGGCTGCTGCCTTTTAAATGACAATAGGGGTCACACTGTCTGGGACCGTCAGAGACCAAATATGGAAAACTACTGAAACAGACTGATGGCTTTACACTGAATATGACTAGCAGGGCAACGATGACGGTTATTAAGAAAGTGCTTTTGTTATTTATTGTACCTGCCTCAAGTGTTTTACTGATAACTCCAACTCTGCTTAAATAATCCCTTAATTTTTTTTTCACTTCATATTTTTAAATCTCATAAAAATGTATGTGATTTTTAAATCACTTATGGACTTCTGCAGTAACATTATTTATTAATTGGGTGAAATGATGTGTGCAGTTAGGGGCAACGTTTCAAAATCAGTGAAATGATTTTTTGCAGTCAAAAATGTGTAGAACTGAAGATGCATCCAGTGTATTTGATTGTGAAGAGTGATTTTTTTTTTTAATTTTGCGTGTATGTGTGTGTCTGTGTGTGTGTGTATATATATATATAACACACATATAACTTTTAAAAGTAATGAAATGTATAGGGAGTTGAGTGATAATCCCTTTAACAAATGCCTGTATGCGCAGTACCCCGTACAACGCAGGAAGTAATGTCCTAATAAATACAGATGTGTATGCACACACACACACACACACACACACATTCGCGCACACGCAGAGAGACAGACACAGACGCACTCACTGACACACACACACGCAGAGAGACAGACAGACACAAACGCACACACATTAAATATAACATTTAAAAACAATGTTATGACGCGACCTTAGAAGGGCATCATTTCCACTCAGGGGGGAGTGGGTGACAATTACCAGGCCCAACTCAAACAAATGAAGAAGAATTCCGAAAAATAAAAAGCGGGGGGGAGGGGGGGGGTCGGCCGTGGAAATTAATTAATGGCTTTTGATAATTCCCTCTTTTCCTTGTACCCAGCACCTTGGCGTCTTTGTCAAAATGAATGACAACAACTTGGCGAAGGCTGCGGCTGCGGCAGTCAGCTTTGACAGGCAAATTATCCCAGGGCCCACAGTCCCTTATTACCGGCACGGAGCCTTCAGGGGATGCGCTCGCCAGCTCTCCCTCCTGTCACTGTTTGTCAGGGGGACAAGGGCCACGGCGGGGACTAGCTGACAGGTAATTTCAACAATAACAATTACTCTGATTACTAGTGTCATAAACAATTCCTCCAAAGTGGAACAATAACAAAGCTTTATAAATCTCAGGCTTATAAATAAATTCCAGCAGGTAACAAGCAATTTGCCAGTGTAGTGTCCGACAAGCAGATAAATTAAATATTATGGAAAAGACGGCAAACGTAAAGCAGGACCTTAATCTTACAGTTAATACAATTAATAATATATTTGATAAAACTGAATTATAATATAGCCCCAAATAAAGATAAAGTTGTTTATTCTGGACACCATAACTGGGTATTACTGAAAACAAAATCAACGATTTTAGTTCATTAATGTTGCAAAAATTTGTTATGCTCCTTTAAGTCGTAGATTTTTCTTTTGGTCTGATTTGATCCTTACATGAAATCGAATAAAAACGTTGCTTAAATTAACATCGAAATTAAAAAAAAAAATCTGCAAACAACGAGTTGATTGCATTACCGGTATTAGATATTAGGCTTGTTAGTCACGTCCGTCTGCAACTCAAGAGTAACCGGTGCGCAAAAAACGGTGCGCTACTGGTCAGGCAGCAGTACAAGAATGTGAACATTACTAATTAGGAGAGCAGTGCAGCTATTAACGCATGTCAAAGTCGACAAAATCAAGTGCCACTCTAATTTTGCCACTAAAATTAATGGTCTTCTTTCTTCCTTTTTGTGTCCCCAAAGGCAAGTATAACTAAAACTGCGCAAAGACGAGCGTGACGCGTCCAAGCGCTTCAGTCATTACCGGCCCCTTACCTCCTTTAACTTATTGCGAATCTACGCAGTCGAATTAGGCGCTAAATCCACAAATTTCAAACTGTTGCTCTCTAAGAATATTTCACGATCCAACAGAGCCACGTTGGTATAAATGCTGGCGCCTTTCCTTCAATCTGCTTTATTTCCGTTGTTAAAATTGCGCAATTCATAATAGAGTGGTGAATAAGGGAATAGTTGTAAATGGCCTTAAAAGCCTTATTTAAATCTATCTATCTATCTATCTATCTATCTATCTATCTATCTATCTATCTATCTATCTATCTATCTATCTATCTATCTATCTATCTATCTGTGTGTGTGTGTGTGTGCGTATATATATATATATATATATATATATATATATATATATATAAAATAAATCTCACACTCCAGAATTTAAAGTATAGCATTCAATTTTTAATTGAGACAGCATTGATTGACTATTTCTTATCTGCTACTCTTGTTTAAAAATTAGGGTGCAAATCAATTTTAAAAAAGAAAATAAAGTTTAAGTGCCAATGTATTAATCAAAAAAAGTAACCGGTGTGGGCGCCGAAGGCATTGCACTGCATTGCCTGAATTAAGGTATTACTGCACAGATAAATAAAACCTGCATCTAATTCAGTGGCGCGAAACGAAACGGCCCTCATTGAACGGCGATCAAAAAGTCACACACTGTGACATGAGAGAGGCTGAAAGCCCAGCGTCCCCAACAAAGCGAGCATCAATAGAGAGAAGCGGCAGGCAGAACAGAGGCATTCCCTCCGTGTGTCCCGATACATCTCCGCGGCCTGTTAGAGGCGGCCGTAATGTGTGTGCGGAACAATGGATACAAAGCAGTGATATATGTAACGGATAATGGCGGATATGCAGGAGAGGGACAGGTCGTCAAGCCCAGTCTGTGTCGTTTTTGTTGTGCTACAGAGGAACGGTTGAAACGTTGTGCTTTCACACTTGATTTGGTTATGCATACGGGGGAGTTAAGTCTTAACATTACTGCTTTAACATGGCTGTAACAAGGCAGACAGTGGAATTCAATTTCTTCACACACACACACACACACACACACACACACATATATATATAGGCCTATATGTAAAAATCATTTTATAAATAAATAGGAAAACAAGTTATCTGTTGCTATGAAACTAATATACTTACTATTAGAACAAGGGGGGCGAATCCTGTTTTATGTCTGCTCAGTGTAAATTTTACATAACTAAAATATTTCATTGTTATGCAAGCATGAATAATATTTAAACCACAGCCTTCGGCCCATCAATTCTGAACAATTTCTGTATAATGTATTCAAATTAACTTATTTATTTTGCAGCGTTTTGTCATTCAAATCAAACCCATCGATCGAATCTACCAGGCCCTTCCTCTGCAGAGAAACCTCGTCTCACTCGTCTTCCTCTCAGCTCTCCCAAGGCTTAAAACATTTCTGAATATAACTTTTTTTAAAAAGCAACACAAGCATCATGTATTTTATGTACATATTGTCAAACAGTGTATAAAAATCCACATACAATGTACACACACACACACGTATATTTATACATATTTATTTACAAAATGACAGTAATTTAGAAGAGATTCTTCAATTCTGAAGAGATTAAACAGAAATAGTAAACAGTGCCGACAGTACGATCCCACCTCACTGAAGAAACGGTAGCAGACAGGTTGAGTAAAGTATTCAACAGAAATAAAATAGCTGGATGCAACATTAGCTAAACTTAAGGAGAGAAAAATGCTTTTGTTACCATTTTCATTATCAAAGCAGCTCATCTCCCAGCTAAATGGACGATCAGCTGGAATTCACACCGTGTCCCCTGAATTCACCGCGCCCCTGTCCTTTGGCTGCTGCATCTTATTTACATACATTTATCCCCAGCTGAGGGGGCCGTCGTCCTACCGGGGGTATATATTTTTTTTTCTCTCCCTCTTGCATCTCGGAGAATCACGCTGCTCGGTGTCTCTCGACCTGTGGCGAAGAGAGCCCCATGTGAAAGGACGAGAGGAGAAGAAGGGGGTGAATGTTTTCGCCGTTAAAAAAAAGAGAAGTAGATGAAGGAAAGACAAAAAGACAAAGAGCGCAAAGCAGCGAGAGAAAGGGGGCTCCCGCGTGCGTTACTGTGTCGCTCAGTTTCTCGGAGAGGGGCACCGTTTTGTGTTAAACAGCCTCCTGTCATGACAGATACCTCCCGGAGTCAGAGGCTAAAGTTGAACCGCGGGTCAGCAGTAAAGTAAGAGGCGGGCGAGCCGAACCCTGGACTGGATCTTTATCAGGCGCCGGATTCCACGCAGCTCACCGGAGCAGAGGCCAAACCGCCCTGACGCTTCCGGAGCTTTTTATTATTAATATTATTTAATTATTATTATTATTTGCCATGATGACGTGACAGGAAAGAGGAATAGGTGGAGGGGGGGGGGGTGACAGAAAGATCAGGAGTGGGGAGGCATGATCCGAGGGGACAGAAATCATTCCGGGGATCTCTAGCAACCGTGCCAGAAAGAAAAGGTCAAAGATCATGAACTTAAAGCTGAAGATCAAACAATTAACAGAGAAGGCAAAGAAGCCTAATATAAATTTAAGTGCCCTTTTTCTGAAACTTGTCAGTCCATGGACAAAACTTCACTGAATGAATAGAAATTTTAAGGCAGTTCTTTCCAGAAAATACCCACCGATGTTTTTTTGGCATTTCTGACTTTCCATCTTTTGTTTTAAGGCTCACACCAATTTCCGTCCAATCGGATTCCTGCGTGAGCGGATGGAGGGAAGGAGAGGAGGGTTAGGAGTGCGGGGCTGAATGCAAACTTTGTGCGGCTGTTCTCTTTGGACAGAAAACCGGTGACGCAATAACATTTTTAATTGGAAATTCTGCAGGACGAGGGTGTGCATGTGTGTGTGGTGGTGGTGGTGGGTGGGGGGTGGGGGTTGATGTTTAAAATGGCAAAGCTAGATGTATTACACCCTTCTGCTCGCCACACTGGCTTCGGAAGGGCTCAGGTATCCTGGGGATTATCCCCAAAAGAGGGATTCGCTATGTTGTCATTTAATGTGAAGCAGTTCTTATTTTCCCTTCCTTCACATTGTTGACTTCGACGTGTGAATTGTTTTCATAACTGGGCCTAGCTGGGAATCTCATTTGACTACTCAACTAGCTTCATTTTATAGGCAGGAAAAAATATATCTATGGATATACTGTTAAATTACAATAACAATTACATTTTGTCAAGGAGTAATTAATTGGGAAATGAAAATTCATTAGGATTTTTAATCTAATAAGAATTCCATAATGGTGTTTTTTCCAAAGTAAACAAGACCAAGTTACATGTTTTTTTTTGTATATATAGTTGACACGTGATATTTTCCTTGCTGAACGTTTTTATTCATTTGAGTTGAAATACCAACTTTGAATTTGGGTGAAAATAATGTATATATATATATATATATATATATATATATATATATATATATATATATATATATATATATATATATATATAGTACTGTGCAAAAGTCTTAGGCAGTCCAAAGAAATGTTTAAAGCTGTTTATCTGAGTAGCAAGTGTACTTTGGCTTAGAACAAAAAACACAATTTAACATTAGAACATGTGCAGCTTAAGAGTAACACAATGAAAACTAGTAATAATTTCTTCTGTTTACTAAAAAGTTACTGATATCTAGTTGGACGGCTAGATGAACACCGCTTCAGTTCCCAAACTTCTCCTCAGGGGCACCTCAGCCGTTCCATGACTTTGTTAAATTTCACCAACAGCTCATTTAAATAATTAAATATATTGGTCTGAAAAGTCAGTGAGAGATTGACTAGCTGTATGAGGTGTGCTAGTGGCCAAGTCAAGAAATACATGGCTGCACTGGACGGTCACTGGTAATACTAGGATGATTTTCGCAGAGGTTCTGAAATGGCGAAGCTGACTCACTCTCATAATATCATAGTTTTACACGAGCATAATCTAAGCATCATATATATATATATATATATATATATATATATATATATATATATATATATATATATATGTGGTGAAAATAACCCATTTTGAAAATGCTTGGGTTCACTCCACTTTTTTTGCTTACTTGCGATTGCCCTGGTCCAGCTGAAGACCCCTTCAGATCTGTAAAAACTTAAATACCCATGTTGCTCATCTAAACATCCCGCCCTTCAGTCCTGTAATCAGCGAAAGCACCTCCTGCTGCAGTTACAGATGCTGGTCGTTTTGGTAAAGCCTTCGCCATCTTTGCACAGGGGCGGACGGTTAATCAGCCAAACCCTTCCAGGACCCTCAGCTTGATAACTGTGCAGATCATGAAGTCCGACCTACTCATGGAAATGAACTTATTCACATATTCTTAAGCTATTGTAATATAACGTCCTCGTTTTCTACTTTAAATCATTATTTTCCTCTCGCCCTTGACCGGCCCGTAATGTTTTCCAGCTCCATTTTTCTTGCCGCTTTCCAGAGCTGATGAAAAGATTCTCCGCAGCATCACATGACCCAGCTTTAGTGTAGGGATTGGTTAATGAGTCGCGATGTTTGGGCTAATCCCGAGCGACACGCTTGCTATTCGGGTCCATTTCAATCGCATCTCGCCATGTGACCATGTTTTCGCCTGACCACCGTGGGTCTTTGTCACATGTTGAAATGGCTTATTTATTTTTAATCATGATTTCATTGCCTCTTGAGCCAAACAGGCAGTTTTTGTGAAGCTTTCTGGGTACTGTACTCTGATGCACATTTTTTTTGTCTATTCTTCAAAGCTTTCGACAGGCCTTGCCGGCTTCCTCCTGGCCTTCAGCTGCTCGGATCATGTTGAGCAGCCTAATCCATGCAGTGACAGAGTGGCCGGATACAGACCTTCCATTTCATGACGGATGTGTAAGCTCTGCTCAGATGGATTCTCGCACACTTCTGCACTTCCTGCCCAATCATATTTCTGTGGAGCGAGGCTCCAGCTTAGCTAATGAAGGAATCGTGCGGTGATCTCTGTGGTCGACGAGTGGTGTGGCCTGTACCTTCGATACTTAAAAAAATATTTTGTTTTCTCTTGCATTTATTCTAACGTGTGTTTAGCGCAAATCCCTTGCATATGAAACCCATAATTTCAGTCATCGGTGTGGCTGCATGTCTCACCGCAGCATCCGGACGTCCTGCATGGCGGCTTCATAAGGGGTCCGGCAACCTTATGCATTGGCCCTCTTTCGAAGATTTCGCCGACTGGGTGGGATATCCTCGGTGGTTTTCGCCGGTGGGGAGTTTGTGAGGAGGGGTTTGGCAACCCGAAAACTGAAGCTAAAAAAAAAAATATTTTGGTGATTGGGGGAGGGGTGACTATGTGGCTATGGGCCTGGTTAAGGAGTAGAACGATAAACACGACTGAACCACTGACGTAGTAGCTCTGCTTCACTGTATGGTGACATTGCGTTACACAGAGCTATAACATTTCCACTTTTGTTCATTGCTTGAAATTTACTACCGACTACAGAACCTCAAAGGGATCGCTGTTTACTCCCACACCATAAAATATCACTCTGCAACACCATTAGCCTATAGCTACCCTGAGCCTCACATAATCCCACAGTTTACCGCACTTCTTTTGCTCACCTAAGTCCACACTGTTATTCAGCTGTGACCCTCACATTGTTGCGTCGTATTAATTATCTATATTAATTATCTATCGGCTTCTTCTTTTTGTTTGCCTGAACAATGAACAATACGGTTGAGGATCTTACACACAGGAAACGTGATACGTTTATAGCTTTGAGCGGCAAAATGTGAAACCTGCAAGGTTCTGAATGCGTTTGAAGTCTATTGTGACTGTATGAATATGGCGCAATGGCACCCCGAGAGTAACAGCTCCTTTGGTACTTGGTACTTGTCTGTTTATAAATGCGTTACGCGTATTTATATACGCATACAGAAAACAGAAGCAAACTGAGAAAATGTGACTGATCCGTACCAGCCCTGCTTCCCAGGGTTTTATCAGAGAGTTATTTAACCCCTAGCCTCCCCCAAACACACCCCCCATGTCAATTTCACTATGCCAAAGACAATGCAACAGCATTCGGGTTCGTAGACACCGGGAGCAACGCACAGGCCCCTGATAGCCACCCAGCACCACGCCAATGTACGATACGAAGAGAGAAGCTCCCCAAGCAGTGGGGGCTGTTTATGGAGCTGAGGCACCACCTGTACCCTGGATTAAACACAATTCATACACTTTCCTCATTAATTCAGTCATATGAACATGAAGTCAGACATCATTTTATATTTTATTGTGCGTGTGTATAAGTAACGTTAGACTTTTACTCAGCAAGGAGGCTAGTAAAGTTTTCTGGTAAGTTACTATAGTGAGATACATACATGTCATTCCATGTCGTTTCTTAGTTGTAATTCCAGCCTGTGACATTCATTGGAATATAAAGCATCAAGGAGTGAACATTCCACGTCAGTACAAAGGCACTCCTTTAAGGCATTGACCTTTGCTGAAATGAACATAGTGTCTTTATACTTTTATATTACCAAATATGATCAACAGAACAGTAACGGCAAGGATTATGATTTTTTAATATCATATATGGTGATTAAATCTATAAAAGAATTACATGCTTTGGTTAAAGTATCGTTTTCCATGGAATGTTTTTTTTTTGCAAATTGTTTTTGGAACAAAGACGTGCCTGAAATTTACATTTAATATTATTTGGGATGCAAAATCTGCATGTGTCTTTCTTCCCATCCTTACTGAGAGAGAATGCTTTGTCTGATTTCAAGTCTTCATTATCTCTTTCAGAAAGTAAAAACGTTAATTTAACAACAGACGGTGTGCAGGGATCACTGTATCTGAATGGAATTTCTATTTTTAAACCTGTCTTTGCCAAAGTTTTATGACTTTGCTATGAATGCTTGCTTTGCAAATTTTTCAGCAGTGCTTTTCATGCTCTGGGCTTATTACTAACCCGTCTGTGCTAATATAAAAGTTCAAATCAGCTAAAAATGACGACTCGCCCCCCTCCAGTCGCCATATCAGGTTACAGAGGAAAACAACCGGCCTATGACATCATTCCAGTTAGCTGTTTCCAACCTCTGGATATTAACCCAGGTTAGATCAAAGGAGCACGCAGCTATTTTTTACTTAAGAATTAAAGTCAAGGACCCAGTATTATTATTTTGGGTGGAGGGGAGGGGTAGCAGATCATTATGGCGTTAACTACCCCTCTGTGATTTACGTGTTCGTTGCCTGCTGGGCATCACATGACCCAGAGCACCGCATGCCCCCACTGGCATGGAAACAGGCATGCAGAGGCCATGGGGTTGGTGGGGGAGGCAACTCCAAAGAGGCTGTGCGTGATTTTAGCTAAACAACTACCCCTCAAGGGCATTAACAGTTCCACTCTGAGGGCAAGACTGGAAATTTAACCTGGGCGAGGTGGACAGATTTATTACGGCCCAGGCCAAGGTAAAGTCTGTGAAGTGTGGCTGCAAGGTGTGAGGCCGGCCATCGAGTTTGACGGACGCATTCCCCGGCAAATCACCGTTGGTCGCCATATTTTACAGTTGTTTATTTATTTTAGGCCATTCATTTACTTGCCAGGCGAGTTTACGAAAGACCACCTACCCAGAAACCCAATGAAAACAATTAAAACCCTTCATCCATCTTCCACCCGCCTGTCATGGACAGGGTGGGGGGTGGGGGGGGGGGTGGTGGCTGGGGTCTGTCCCAGGCAGCACAGGGCACAAGGCCGGGGACACCCTGGATGGCTGGCCCCTCATAGGGCACATACACACGCGGGGGGCAATTTAGACGCCAATTAGCCTAACTGTGTGACTTTGATGGGAGAAAAGTAGAATGCAGGAAGGTGCCCCATGTGACACATGGAGGACATGCCAACGCCATGCGTACAACCAAAGGTGGGATTCAACAGCACTACCTACTGAGTCGCCCATTACTAAAGCCAATATCCCAAAAGGTGGTACATTCACAATCACTAATACGGACAAATGTCTGAAAAAATGCTAATTATAATTCTGAAAATGAACAGAACAATGTTTAAAGATAGAAACGCAGAATGAGATAGAAGTGAATCTTAAACAAACATCAGCATGAACTTCTAAAGGTGGTATAGTGGTTCCGAGGTGATGAACAGTACTGTGTTTTTATACCATATACTGTAAATAGACATAGATACAGACACAGATGTAGAAAAGCAGGTAAAGATTTTATAAAAGGATTTTTCACTTTTCTGTTAAGGCTGGCATGAAACAGGGAGTGAGCAATTTTTTAGGGAGCACAATTAATGTAGCAGTACACCCTTAATTAATGCATTAATTAGCCAGAAACAGTTACATACTGATGTTAGTTACATACTGTTCCCATGTTCGCTCATCATTGATTAACCATAACGGTCCATGTATTCCATGCAGTAACTCTTTGTTCATAATTTGTACTTGAGTAGTACCTGAATTACTAAGTTACTTGTGCCCCATTAAGTAAAGTGTTACTGATCAGTGTTTGAAAACAGCACTTTTATCACAAATAAATATGAATAAAAAAACTGAACAGCGATTATGTCAAACTTCACGAGAATCTTTCAGATAAGAAGGGTGGGTGTACCTCGATCTTCAGCCACGGCGAAAACTTGGTTCATCTTTTTTGATTATTCCGGCAACTTTTTCGTACATGACGACGCAGTTTTGCATTCCTGTAGCTGGCTGATTCAACTTAACAGCTGCGGTCTAGGGAGTTTATGTTGGACACAGATGCGTGTGGAGCATATTGCATACCTCGGTGCACCTCACGTTAGTTAGGACTAATACTTAGCTTCTTTTGAGAGCTGCCAGCGTCTCTCTGTACACACAAAAACAGCGACAGGCAATCTCAAGGCCTCAAAAACGTTGGCATAATGCTCAAAGTGCCTGCAACGCTTTGCACTCTGAAAGGCTACCTCAGGCTTCGGGCCTAAAGCTTGGCCCAACTGAAATAATCGCATTGGAATTCCCCCCCCCCTCCCTCCCGCAAGCCAAACATCGGCTTGGCGTTGACGTCTGCTCCTCTGGCCCAGACGGCAGGTATGTGCATCTGCGTACCGGCGTCTGCAGGAACAAGAAAGGTAAAGAGAATCTACCACTTGGATTATTTTTCCTGCCTGCATGTCTTCTACCAACAGATCTGAAACGGCAACGCCAAGAAAAAAGCTACTTTGCTGTGAAATAGAAGCGATATCAGGTGGCTGCTGGGGTATGCACTGCCGTGGTAAGATTCACCGGAGGGCACCCTGAGGTAGCTACTAGATTACAGGGCCCCGAGTCCCACCTCACCAGCCAACAGGGCTCTTCCCGCACCATCTGTGTCATATAAATCCAACTAACTTTGCGACAGGCTGCCAGTAAATCATTGCCAAAATGGTACCCCCCACCATGCCACCCCTCTGGACACCAAAATTTGTTTTCCCGTTTTCTGTGTTGGTAAACAGTGGCGGCGTTTTAACAACAGAGATGGGAACTCGACTTGTCAGTGTACTTTTGAAGTCACCGTACTTTTGGTGGCATCGTTGATAGGAGGCGATAAAATTACTATGACATACGTTACACCAGAATGTACACGTCTATTACAGGCTACAGTGGCTGTAATAGACTGAATAGAAATAGTATAGAAATAGAATAGAAAAGCTGTGTATCACACCATGTTTTCCTCTGTGTAAGTGTTTAGTAGCAGAATCTTTAACACAAAACCAAAATCACACATATTGTGTTCATAGTCAGTGTTACAACATAATAAACAACATAAAACCAAATAAGCTTGTTTGTCAAATTTTGTACTTATTTGTACTCATTTGTCAGATACAGACGTGGCAACCAATACTGGACAGACAAAAGCATTTGTAGCGATCGATTTAGCAACAAACTGCTCATGCATTACACTGATTGAGTTTACCAATGGTACACTATTGATTTCTACACTTATATAAATACACTGCATTTTGGCTTTGTGCACCATTCCTCGTAATGTGGATATAATGTAATGAATGCAGCATATGTTATATTTCGAATTCAGATGGTAGAAGTTGCAATATGTATTAATTGAAATTACCAGTTGGGAATATGACATCGCTCTTCAAAAACTATTAAGTAAAAAAACTTTTTCACATTTTGTATATTTAGTTTTCAATCCATCCACCCACCCAGCCATCCGTCTGTCCATTCATCCATCCATCCATCCATCCATCCATACATCCATTTTTTAACCACTTTTTCATCCTAGCTAGCATCAGAACAAGGCCATGACACATCTTGGATGGGCTGCCAGTTACTCTTTAGCTTATTTTTGTTTTGTTTACTACTCACTAAATTGTTTAAAATTACTTTGTGATTGCTGTAAGCCGTCCATCCACCTGCCCAAATTATTAATCCACTATAGAGTTGTTCCGAGCCCATGCCAGGTAGCACTGGGGCGCCTTGGGCGGGAAGCCAGTCCATCACAGGGCTCACACACACTGTGGGTGGAAACCAGAGTACCTGAAGGAAACCCACATGACACAGGGAGAACACGCAAACTCCACAGGCAGAGGACAGGGGCGGGATTCGAACCCCAGAGGTGTGAGGTGACAGCACTGCCCACTGACCCCCTGCTCATGCCACAAATGTGAAAACATGCTTTCCTTGGCGTCGCCAAGCAGGCTGATGAAAAGGAATCTCTCGCATATTTATACAGAGTATAAACTGGGCTTTATTATTATTTTCCACACCAGCCGCCCTCTGGTCTTCCTGTGGTTACACTCTGGTCGTGTTTCCTTACTGCTTTAGTGGTGGGAGACCAAGGCGAGGCCCTTGGTGTCCATCAGCGGCTTCTCCCGAGTTCCAAAGTGCCAGTCGGAGGTGGGGGGGTGGAGCCGCACACGCGGGTGGCACCAGAACACATCCCGCCGAGCTGCGGTTTCCGCTGCATGTCTCTCTCAAAGCAATGCGGCTTCACGGCCACTGAAAGCCTTCATACAGCCGTCTCCCTTAACAGCATGTTAATCATCACTTAGGTCATTCCATTATTCTCTGCACCCTAAATAAATCATCCGTCTGTATTGTTTACATTCACAAAAGTGGATGAAATGCTTCGTATAAAAACATGTTTGAAACACATGAAATCAATATTAATATCATGATTACTGGTTTCCCCCCCTTACCTTTCCCTGTGGCCCTGTACAGAATAAGCAGATATGGTTGATAGGTCGAATGATGGCACTACTATTGTTACTACAAGTACTACTATCATTACTACTGCTAACACAACTAATACTACTATACTTATTCTAGTACTACTACTATTACTACTACTACTATACTTCTACTAATACTACTAATATAATAGTACACTATATTACTGCTACTATTACTGTACTTCTGCTATTGGTAATTCTACTACTACTACTATTATTACTACTGATGATGATGATGACGATAATCCAGGCTGACACTCTGCTGCTTGGGGCCGAGCCTTTAATGCAGGCTCATCTGATCTGGCCAAGGGCTTCATCACGCTAAAATTTCAAAGACAGCAGCCCCCGCCTCGCTGCCCCCGCCTCGCTGCCCCCACATCGCTGCCCCTGCCTCGCTGCCCCCGCCTCGCTCCCCCCACCTCTGTCCTGTTCACCAGATCTTTGTTCAGCATGTGGGGTGCCGTGTCGCTTACTGCGTTAGCTAGCTCTCTGTCACTCCCGATTAAGTGCGGGGAGGGCCGGTGTTTTATGGCTGTCTCTGCCGTTACACTGTGGCAGCTGGGACGAGCCTAGGATGACTGCCAGACTGGACTGCACTTCATAAAGCAAATGAAAGAAAAAAAAAAACAGAAAACAGCCACCACCCCCCCAGTCAGAAAAACACCAGGGTGAATATTTCACGGCTGAATCCCGGAAATGAAAGTGTGATGGCATTTGTCGCTGTTGCCCCACGAAGGAGGACATTGATAATCCCAAACTCGCCTTTCGTTCTCCCTCCGTTTCCACGTCTCTCCCGCCTGCGTTGGCGGTTCCCTGTCATTCTGTTTGGCTTAACATGGCTTCACCATTTTAGCATTTATGTTCAGAAATATAACGCAAAATTGCACAGAATATTATATAAGGTGTATACATCCCAGAGCCCAGACCAGGATAATTAGTTGGAAGATGGATAGACAGGACATATAAAATAAAACAGATCACTTCATTATTTATATACTAAGATCACACAGAAATTATTCTTGTTATACAATTTTTCAAGTATGTCCAGAATAATGATTAAGACACCTTGATTAAATGAGACCTAGATGTCGTTACATGTTTGATTACATTAATCAGATTCATGTCTGTATGAGACACCCAGCATGTTTAGTCGTCCTGCACACATTCCTCTTTTCCATCCCTAGACCTTAAAACCTGGTCCTGTCTCGTCTCTGCCGCGTGCACCTCTAGCTGCATGTCGCAGGGTATCGCCGTGGATCAGCGATCACGGGAATGGCAAAGTAATTTGTTTGATTAGACCTGTGCCGAGACAGAGAGGCCATTGTGTGCGTCACGCCCTCCTACTTACCTATAGCGCTGTGAAGCGCACATTAGCCATTTACAGGGGACCCCTAACCTAAGGTACGAGGGGCTGCCAGGGTGTTTTTGGTACAAGGGGAAAGAGAATTGAATTGATGCCTCAAGGTTGGGATGGCTGGGGGAGGGGTGTGGTGGGGGGGTGACATATAAGACTCTTATTCTGTACGGCAGCAAAATGAAATCCCTGCTCAAAGTGGATTAGATCATTTCTGTCAGGACCGCTGCAGGTGTTCAGTTAAAAGTTAACATAGACATACACGCTAACATAGATATGCAATGATTTCACAGGAGATGGAACAGGGGCCTGCAAGTGGAGCCTCGCATGCAGTGACTTGACGCTTGACTGCGCGAGTAACAGTCCAAGTCACAAGAAAAACATTTCTGCACAAACTCACTAACAGCTAAAGACAAAGGGAATCCAGACCAAATGGATTTAATCGCAAATAATTATTCATAAATATTAGTTATAGGTCTATATAGTTATAGATATTGAATAGTGGACCTGTCATTATGTATTATTATATGCAGTGTTTCCATATGCAAAAAGATCATCAGTATATTATTACAATATTTTCTGGGAATATTACTACTGTAACTGTTGATTTTAAAATGAGGTATAACTGGAAATGAGCCATAGTCATTTAGCTGTTTTACTTGGCCATGGAGTTGGCTTTGGCTGCAGTAACGCACTACTGCGTCGAAAGGGCACTGAGGTGCTCTGGACGACGCGTCTAGCCGACACGTTTAGCCTCTGAAACATTCAGCGTCTCGCCATTCAAAGGAAATTAATTTCAGTAATCCTGCCTTGCCCCCGTCACCTCGACACTTTGCGTGATGGATATGCCTGTTTCAAAACCGTCCCCCACACCATCGGACAAACTTCAGGGTCCAACATTTTAAGTGGAGGGGTGGGGGGTGGTTTTGTTTGCCTATTTTATTTCGGGCAGGAACGGTTGGTAGACATAATTAGCTAGACCGTTCCCCAGACTTCCCTGTCTGAAGCCACAAGTCCGATCCCTGTGACCTAATCGCCAGCATCGTGCCTCACCCCCGGCCACGTACACTTGGTTTGCCCCTCAATGGTCTTCTGCGCTCATGGGCAGTGTTAATTAATGCTCTGTTTTTCTGCATGCTGTCACTGCACATAACGCTGACATCTTCACAATCTTCTGTCTCTCCTGACGTCCTGTCCCATTCGGATAAATTCGTGGCACATTCCTGGTAGAACATGTGCCTTTTTTTGGAATTTCAGTGAGTCATAAAGCAGCTGTGTATGTTACTACAAATGATAATAAAGTGTAAAAAATCAAAAATATTTTAATCGGCAAATGTAACTAATCGAAACATTTCAGTCATTATCCTTTCGCAGTTCATTAAAGGTTTCCTCAGCGGAACAGTGCAAATCGTTGTGTCAACTATTTATAAAAGCAAGAAGCTGGAAAATAATTCAAATGCAGACAAACAGGCAGTCTTGAAGACTACTCTGAATATCCGCATTTCTAAAAGGTCCCAACAAAAGGTAACATGGTATTGTGGGTTTAAAATTCCTGTCGGCAGTCGATTTCGCACAATGAGCCCTTGTTGGGTTCAGGGCAGCGAAATATGTCTCTTTGGCATTATCTTACTGTTGTGAAAAGGCGTGACCCGCTAGGTCCTGCTGAAAGTGACAAAAGGAGCACGGCCCATTGAATTCATGGCCATTTACACTCACACTGCCATAACATCCTCACCGGAGTGTATGCTTCAAACAGCTACGCAACCGTGCAAAACAAAAAAAAATGCGATCCCACAAAAAAATAAAAAGCAGGGAGTTTTTCTTCCCAGCTTTGATAGCGCTGCAGCGAAACGGGGACGAATATTCAGATGTAAATATTAAACAAGGCAACGGCGAGTCATATGCAAAGAGCCTTTGTTCCAGGGCACTGGGAAGTCAGTCACCCTGAAACAATGGGTCAAATTAGCATGCACCAGCCCCGGGGTGTGAGTCGAACACGCAGTGACTAATGCCCCACTCCCGCTGTGGGGTCACTGTGGAGGAACTTTCTTAGGGGCTGGAGATGCATCACAGCCCAGACACCGTTCATGCAAAACAGGCCCTTTTTAAGTCCAAGGAGGCCCCCGCCAAATGGAAACCCCACTGTCACCAAACTCTTGCCCTCACCCCCCCACCTCTGCAAAAAAAAAAGAAGATGGGGGGTGAGTGGAGGACATGATTAATTTCGGAAATACCTGGCATGAGAAAGAAGCCTGATTCTCGGGAGAACTGACCGATGGTGACGGCAGATAATTACCCACAAGCCCCCAAACTTTAGGTGAGGGGCGCACCCCCCAGCAAGGTTATCGCCCTCTTATTCCGGCAGCATGGAAGGAGCCATTTGCTTCTGCTTCAGCAGATAATGGATGATTATCGAAGCTAATGGCTTTCTGTCTGTCATGTGCAAAGAGTGGCGTGCATTGCGGATACCTTCGAAATGACCACTGCCTTCATTACGTTTGTCCTAAGTGTGCTTTGTTAAATTGCTAATACTTTGTAAGTAACACTTTACTTGATGGGGCACAAATACGTAGTAATAACTCAGTTACTACTGAAGTACAAATTTGGAAAAAATCATGAACAAATATAGTTGCTACTTCATAAAACATGCATCACAATTCATTAATGATGAATTAACATGAGATCGGTATGTAACTAAGACTTAGTTTATGGTTAATTATAATTAATAGTGTAATACTATATTACTTGCCCCAATTTCAGAGTTTGGATTTAATAACAATATTATAAACATTACTTGGATGAATATACTAATAATATATTACTATGAATTATTAGCAGAGTAAAATATGCATAAAGAACTATTATTTATATATATATATATATATATATATATATATATATATATATATATATTTATATATATATATATATATATATATATATATATTGTATCAAATATAATTATTCAGAGAACTATATCACTGTATGCATTTTTGCTTCGCAAAGAATGTATATATATATATATATATATATATATATATTATATAAAAGCTTTTTGTTTGACTTTTGAAAGCCCTTTCTTGCATAATTGAGTATTCATGAAGTGATTCTTTATTATTTGAAGCCAGGTCCAAATATTACCATCCAGTCAAAGGAGTTGCTGGTAACCCTCTTCAATGGACGGATGGAATCTGATTTCACTGTCATGCACAAACACCCACAGACCGACAGAGCCTGTCCCCACACATACAGCCAATTACAGCCTGCATAAACAATAATGACAAGTTAAGATTAATGAAAGCCTCTCGACGATGACAGAACACTTTAATTGTCAGGAATAATGACGGCTGGCCCTCTCTGCTATATTTATAAGCTTCCGGTGGCTTAAAACTTGGCTAATTGGTTATGACTAATGGAAAGGGGAGGGGCACAGCCTTACGGCATAGACAGACATATACGGGGGAGGGGCCACTGAGGCACTGGCCCAGCTAGATTCTGATTGGCCCCTGCAGTTCCCCTTCCCTTGTCACTCACATATTCAGAACATGTCATTGGCTGGTGATGCAGTTGGCCCCGCTATATGATTGGTGGGCATAGGAGGGGGATCAGCGGGGATGGTGGGGCGATAAAGGACAGGTGAGTCAGGAGCCCAGACAGAAGCTGATTTGGCTTATGCTGAATTCAAATGGTGTGATAGCAGCACATCGTTAAAGCGACGGCTACTGCAGCCGAATAAAGAATGACTGGGAAAATGCAACACTCACCCGGACTGCATGCAATGCCGTGGGGACCTGATATTGCAGATGATTGTCTGAGTGGAGCAGTCAAGGCCTTATTGGGGGGAGGGGGGGTCAAACCTCGGGCTCCATGCCAGCCAGAACACACATGTATTACTCTGCTTTATTACCCCTGCAGCTCACACACTGCAGTGTTTCATTAAGCTTATCAGATGCAGTCAGCATGTGGACACAGTAATCTAAAAGTCATTCAGTAAACACTGCACTCCTGAGCGGGACATGGAATTTAAATATATTTAACAATTACATATATATTTAGCAATTAAATAAATTTTTAAAATTAGCAGCAGTTTACAGTGAATTTTCGGAAATTTGTAAATTGGAATCGGAATAGTATTTTATTGCATAATAGTTTATTTATCGCAAAGTACTGTAATATATAAGAAATTTCCTTTTTCCTTATTATTCATGCAAAACACTTAATGACAATCAAGACGATTATTATAATAAAATTATGTACAATAAACGAAGCCATGTGCCTGGCGTAGATAATGCACACAGTGCGATAAATTGTTCTGACATAAACGAAAAAATAAAATCGCATTATAATGCATGAATATGTTAATGGAAGTGCAATATGTCGCACAGGAGCTGGGATCTGCTGATGCACTGAAATCTTAATCTATGATGCAGGGAGATTTAATGCTGACCTGCTAAACAGACACGACGCTCCTTATTCCCTGCCTTCCTGAGACGGAGGCCGGGCCGTCATGCGAAAGAGGCCACCCTGCTAGCCCTGGGGTCATGACGTGGAGATCCCTCAGACTGAGCAGCCCCAGCCAAATTAAATCACGCTAGGCGGAAACATCATCAGCCATTTAATACGCATGCCGATCGCTTCCGCTTCATACTGGCACAGAGCTGCAGCTGTTGATGAGGAGCAGTACGTCTGTGAGGGGAAATTCAGAACATTGGGACAGAATGTGGCATAAATCTGTCATTTCGGGAGATAAATGACACATTGGAGGGGGGGGGGGTCAAGGAGTTCGCTACTGTAACGCAGAAAAATACCTCGTAATGTTTCCATAACAACTGGCCTGGAGATTTGGGATCTTTCACTAGCAGGAGTGTAGGAGAGGCTTGTCAGGAATGAGTTCCTGGTATTCTCGTGAACGCTGCTTCCTGCTACGATGACGGAAATATTTCGGACTTGACCTACTCTTGTCGGGGGGGGGGAGAGACGTGGGTCATATAATGAGATATATCATACCAAGCATGTTTCAGAGAACGCGTAATGAATTCACACATGTGATTACAAGGGTTCGAGGAATGGTTCTCTCTCTGAATGGGCTCCATGGAAATGCTGAAAAGCCTCAAACAAAGATGTGTCTTTGAATCCTAATTTGGACAAATCTGTGAAAAGCCCAGTGAACAACAAGCCTGAAATGAAGCAATTGCTCAACCACGGAGGGATCACCTTAGACACCTTAAATTCTAACTTTATATGTCTCATCCTTCTCTTACTTTAAGGTTATTTCTAGAATATCTCAGGAACTATTAGAAAAAGGACTAGCAGCAGTAATGTGAAACCAGGAATTGCCTTGTTTTTTTTTTTTGAGGGGGGGGGGTGCTGGAAAACACTCTGCGCATGATTAACAGACTATGGGGGCAAAAAAACGACACCCATTTGTGTGACATTGAATTCCACTTTTCCAGCTCACACTCCCAGACTTCTGTCATCCATTCTGTCATTGCAGATTTTGTTTTCTAGGTTATAATGATTTATTGTAAATTTAGCTGCCCTTGGCAATACTGGTTCTTCATGTTCACATAAACAGACGTGATGAATTGTTCCAACCTGGTTGCTTCAAATGGTAACGATGCTCTTATTTGGACAATTTCAGGGGAGTGTGACTTGGTGCGATGCTGACCAATCCATCTGGTTTCATAATACTTCCAAAGTGGAGCTGAGATATTTGTTGGTACAGCGCTCGAGTGCCCCGGCAAACACAGGAAAATGACTGGGGGACTTCTTCGGCATAACTGGATAAGGTGTCGTGCCCAAATAGCTATGTTTTTTGTCATACATGTATTGCACAAAAATGTAGTAACAATACTAATTGTGAAATCAGTCAATTTTGTATGGAAAATTGTGTTGAAAGACCATGTTAACAACATATGTGATGGAAGCAGGAATTCTACTGATAGAATTATAATACAAGGAATCATGTTTAGGTGAATATTGTCATCAATATTGAAACATACAAGTAACTATATATCTCGGAAAAAGCCGTAAAGTCTATGAGTGAATCCGGAAAGGAATTGGACAAGTTTTTATGCTGAAATGAACCGAGAAAAACTGCCAATTAATGCCATGTTGATCCTTTGGCTGCTTTGCAGAACATAATGGTTTTTCTTCAGTCTCAATGAACAGATTGAACCTAGTCATATGCAGTACTGTGAACCGAAAAATCTGCGATGTGACCCACGTCTTCCTGATGTAAGAGAGGGGCCTGCGTCCTGTATCCCGGGCGCAGCCTTAATCTTGCTAACTTGTTCTGACATGTTTTTATTCTTGCTTGCCCAACTTGCTTTATAGCCTGTTTGCTTCTTCAGTGACTCGAGCGTCCTGTTACCAATATTAAGGTAGAAGGGAAAACAAGGAATGAATCATGTTCAAGGGAGAAAGGAGTGATGACTGCATATGCAAATGGAAGAAGAGGAGATGCTGACATCTCAAATTCAGTGGGGGAAGAGGGAGTGATGACATCATATCCATAGCGGGAAGAGGAAGTGATGATATCGTATTCAATGTGATGACATCATATACAAAGGGGGAAATGAAATGATGACATCATATACAATGGAGGAAGAGGGACTGATGACATATATATAAAGGGGAAAAGGAAGTGATGATGTCATATCCATAGAGGTAAGAGGAAGTGATGATATCGTATTCTATGAAGGAAGAGAGAGTGATGACATCATACACAAAGGGGGAAATGAAATGATGACATCATATACAATTTAAGAAGAGGGAGTGATGACACCACATACTGTAGAATGGGGGAAATGGGAGTGAAGACCCCATATGCTATGCAGAAAAAGGAAATGGTGACTCCATTTACATCAATATTGAATTGAGACAGTAACTGAGATAAACTTTCTCTACTGTTTTATGTCAAATTTATACATATGCTGAACAGCAATAACATTAAAACCACCGACAGATGAAGTGAATAACATTGATTAACTCATTACATTAACATCTGTCAAGGGTGCCATTGTATATTATACAAGTGAACCGTGAAATCTTGAAGTTGATGTGTTGGAAATAGGAAAATTGGGCAAGTGTAAGGATCAGAGTGACAAGGGAGATAATGTGATGGCTAGGCGACTGGGTCAGAGCATCTCCCAAATGTCAGCTCTTGTGGGATGTTAGCAGTATGCAGTGGTCAGTACCTAACAAAAATGGTCCAAGGAAGGATAACTGGTGAACCGGTGACGGGTTCATGGACGCCCAACGCTCATTGTTGCACATGGGGAGTGATGATTAGCCTGTTGAGTCTGATGGCACATTAGAGCTACTGGTACATGAATTGCTAAAAAAAGTTAATGCTGCCCATAACAGAAAGATGTCAGGGGCCATGCTGACCCCTGTCCACCACTGAAAGTGCTTACAAAGGGCATGTGGGCTTCAGAACTGAACTATGGAATGACGCAAGAAGGTGGCCCGCTCTGATGAGTTACATTTTCTGTTACATCATGTGACTGGTCATGTGCATGTGTGTCGTTTAGCTGAGGAAGAGATGGCACCAGGATGCACTATGGGAAGAAGGCAAGCTAGAGGAGGCAGTGTGATGCTCTGGAAAATGTTCTGCTGGGAAACTTTGGGTCCTGGCTTTAATGTGGATGTTACTCTGGCATTTACCATCTAGCAAAACATTGATGCAGACCAAGTACACCCCTTCATGGCATCGGTATGCCCCAATGCAGTGGCCTCTTTCAGCAGGAAAATGCACCATGCCACACTGCAGAAATTGTACAGGAATGGTTTGAGGAACATGAAAAAGAATTAATGGTGTTGACTTGGTCCTTCAGCAGTTCACAAAGGTGTCCAGAATTAGCAGATGTAGTAAAAAATATAGTAACTGCTTGGGATGAAAGTTGCATTATGATTTATTCCTTCAGTAATTCCTTCAATAGTTCACAAAGGTATGCAGAATTAACAGATATAGTAACAAATATAGTAACTTGAGATATGTGAACATGACATCAGTATGAAACTAAGACTTAGTGATTAACTAGCATAATACTATATTATTGGTGCTCTTTAAACTAAAATATAACTAAAAACTATTATCGTGAGTAGGAGAGAATAGAATTATAATACGTTAACTTTCCATATAAAACCTGTAGTGTTGGAAATTGAAGCCTTTATTTTGGTTCAATTGGAAATAATTCAGCCGAAGCCCAAAATCAGCTGGTAATAAGCAAACTGTTGGCTATATTTCCTGAATTGTAATATTATGCCACACCTACACACACACTGTACCTGGACAGGAGTTTTGCAGCTTCTTGTCACGGCGATGTGTAGATATGCTGCTCTTCAGTTGTCTAGTAGTCTTACCCGATGCATGAGTGTTCCACATAGGCTTTTTATCATGTAAATCAACATTGGACATGGTACCCGTAATTATGCCTATAATCTTAAAAGTCTTGGCTGCCAATGGATGACTAATCGTATTACGTCTAATTGTTAAGTTGAAATGAGCGCCATGTCCACATTAGTAAGTGCCGTCTGGGAAAGTGACCCTCCCCAGTTAGAGATCGACTTATGGTAAATGACAGATTTGTGATTTTTCATTTTACACGCACAACTTTAATGCATTTAATTTCCCAGCAATTGGTTCGAGTTGATAATATATGATTTTACTTTTTTATTATTATTATAATCTTTTCAAGTACTGGACCACAAGAAAGTGCAGCAATTCCTGAAAATGCTGAAGTATGCACTCAGTGCACTGTGCCTTACTTACTAAGACATTCTATTTGTGTTTTAAACTTAAAACCCGCCCGGACCCGTCTTTAATCCATTAATCGCCTCTTTGAAGTATTTCGGAACCAAAGGAGGAAAAGCCTACAGAAGAGTAGGGTACATAGATTATCTTTATCTTAGAAGGGAGCGTACTTTTTTTGGATTTGCGTATTCCCTTCGAGTTTGAATGAAGACTTTGATATCAAACGATTCCTTTGAAATGGTTGAATTTTTTTTTTAGTCTGTATGGCATAACATAGACCTAGTTGAGTTACAATTTACATTTTTAACACTAATTCTGAATAGGAATGCAACCCATAAGTAACTATATACCATGTATATGACATTTATTATTACACAGCTATTAGAGTATAGCGTTATGGACGCTGTATGTCTCACCAATCCCCTGTAATATTGCATTTTCTCTATATGAGCATTTATTTTCATTGCTGTGTGTTTTTTGTGCAGTTTATTTTTTGTGTTTAGCTTGTAAATGTAGGGGAAGACTTTGCATGCTCCATAAATGTCCAGACAGGTTGTCCTGGAAGTTCATCCGCTCCATGTCCTCAGTTGTTCCGAGCCTCATCTCCTTGGATCAAGTGTCGGCCGCTTGACGCCAACGTGAGGAAACTCTTCAGCTATCACTGGGAACTATAAAGTGTTCCCTGCAGTTACTCTCTTATACTTATATGGTATTGATGTGCTTGTTTGCTGCTTCACACCCTATGATAACAGAACATAAAGCTACCCAATAGGGACAAAATACTTGGTTGGGTTTGGTCACATGTGGCCCTTTTCAGGACAATTTAAAGCGCAGATAGGACATTTAGGAGGTACGTCAACATCAACCCTGTCAGCAGCTGCTGGATCCTCTATTACTGCAGGTAAGATATGAGAGAACCAAGATCCTCATAGATGCATTTGGTGAAAACAGATGTTCATGCGGTAATAAACCAAACTCTCTTCGGAAAAACAAGGCTTACACTTATTAAATCATTAGTAATAACATTAAAAACAATAAATTTGGTGAGAATCTGGGCTTTTACATAACGAAAGCCAATGAAATACATGCACAGTAAGAAGTCCTGCTTTTACTTAATTGTATAAATAAAGAAAAAATAGTACTTTGGCAGCCATTGAGAAAGCGGAGCGAAATAAGTTTGCCTCTTTTGTTTCTTCGTAACAAGACATCTTGTGAGGCTTTTACGGCCGGCTCACATTTATAACTCGGGTCATTATAAAACCCAGGCAACGGGCGGAACTTAAACTGGATCTCCAGGATAAAACCAATATCAGATAAGAGAATTTTTACAACCCCCTGAAAAAACCCTGTCTGCTGAAATGTTGGCAGATCATTCCATATGAATTATGCTCGGCGCTGCAGTCTATAGTTTCACGATTTCAAACGAAAACACTTAATTAGGGATGAATGAAAATAGTGTAGACCGAGGCCCGGTTTCGGGGGTGGGATTGGACGTCCAACAGAGGATGAATATATTCAGTGAGCAGATTAAGGTTACCCTGAGGAGCATGGTTACCAGGCAGGGAGACGCGAAGCCAGTGGGCAGACAGTTACTCTTGTTAATAATACGATTCTTGTCATTTAAATGAGGAGACAGAAGCCGGAATCTTTCTTTGCAGTCCAAGTGCTGACTTGTCTCACTGCTGCACCGTGACACTGGGCGGCCAGTAAGGAGGAACAAAGGCGTCCAAAACAAAACCAGTTGCTCTTTGCTAAGTCTTTATTTTTCACATATGCATCAATAATTCTACATTGTCGCTCAAATCATTCACAAAACCAAGTCTCATCAAAAAGACCTTCATATCCATCTTATATTATATGCTTCCAGACAGGAGAATTACTAGAACAAGTGGAGTTCCTCAAATACCTAAGACGGGGATTATATTCCTACAATAAAATGAGAAAACAGGGAAAAAGTGATGAAACCAACAACAGTTAAATACATTTAGACCTTCATAAAAATGGGTGACCCTGCAAAGTCAAAGAAATGTTACCAAGACCATCATTATTATTTATTATTTGTTATTGAACATGTGCAACATCTTTTATATGACCCCCTATAAAATTAGAGGACAACATTATTACAGGAAGCCATCGATGGTATTACAGTATTAAGGAAGATATGTTACACCTATATAACCTAATGCAGTAAAAATCCTTTATTGAAACGTGTAAAATGTATACTCCATGCTGTACTGTATGAGAGGATCAAAAAGCTCACAGAAATAGTCTTTCTACTTGAATAAGATGTCATTCATCCACATTATAAGTGATTTTATGATTCTACAAATCATTAAAGGAATGACATATGTTTGATATCACATCCTCCCATCTGTCATTTTTAAAAGCTTTTATAACACTGTTTTGAGAGACACTATTGTGTCAAATCCATCCATCTCTCCTTCAACCTTTTCTGGTCGGTGTTGCAGTGGGATCTAGAGCCGATCTTAGGCTGTACATTCTCACACAGTGCACACTGTCCAGAGATGCCAGTTAGACTGCTCACTTGTCTTCAGACCATGGAAGGGAACTCCTGCAACATGCCTACAAAGTAGAGGTGGGATTCAAACTCTTAATGGTATGAAGCTGTAATTATACCCATAGATACCCATGATCAAGGTGAACAGTGGAAAAAAAAAGATAATATTTTACTTAAAGCTTTCATTTATAATGCATTATAGATACCTCCGTAATGTATTTATAATGCTCTGTTTAAGAATTAATAGAGCATTACAGCATCTGATATTGACAGTCCTTATAGTGTTGACTATAATACTTCATAACCTCTAGTGAAGCTCTCATCTATAATGCACTGTAGATGCCTTCATAATGCATTACAACGTTTGGTATAAGAATTAAGGATGTGTTGTACTGCATTATGAAGGTATTTATAGTGCATTATAGATGAGAGCTTCATAATGCATTCATAATGCATGATAAACATATCTAAAATGTAATTTTTTAAAAACATATTTATACCCATGCTTATAATGCCTTATCAACGCATTATACTGGGTTATGAATGTTTTCATTGATTCTTATAGACATGGCATTCATAGAATGTGCTACCAAAATTTGTATGTAGTGTAGTGTGAAAAGTGAACTTTGCTTACATAAATCAGTTGCACATGCTGCGTTACTTAGTATTACATTTATACAACATGTTAACACATGAACCATGCCGTTATTTGTTTTCTCTGTACTAACTAATCAGTCACTAGGTTCACTTGAGAAACATGTAGCTTCAAAATATGGAGTTTTCTGTCTGAGTTCCAGAATATTTCATAGGTGGCTTAAAGGTTTATGATTATGAAAAAAAAAAAATCACAAGAAAATGTTATTTAAAATATGCCATTAATTTGTTCGCTACATTGTACTAATTTGCCAACACATTAAGAATCTTTAAATGAATGGACTTTTGGAAAAGCAAAAACAAATAACTACAAATTTGTGTTTATTCACCTTTTATATCAAAATGAATATAAAACAACTGGCATATGGGCAAAGGGTGAATGATAATTGAACAGGCGGCTGTATTTCATTTGAGGCATCGTTTTAAAGAAACACAATACTTCTACAGTACCTCATGCCTGCAAGCGGCTCGCACACATTTCTGTGTTTGCGTTTGTTTTTTTTGTTCAAAGGAGAAAATTTTGTGAAAGAGCTTTAGTAATACAGGGTGAATGTAAAAGCAAGGAAAAGTGTGAGCCTCAGTATTACTGCAGAAGTTTAGTGTGTTTTAATTGACTTGCCCATTCAGTGATCCACTTCATTTCAATAAAAGGTGCATTGTCATAAGCTATGTAGCATCTAAGATGTTTATGTTGCAACTGAAGGTGTGGTTTTCTCTTAGAAAAAAGTTCTAAAAATCTTTTGAACTGTCATGTATCGTGCAATGTCTTCCTTTGTCCTCACATCAACATTTACTTTATGTCTCGGTTGAAAATTGAATAAGCAAAGGGGAGATTTGCACACGGACAAACGCACACATACACTGGCAAATACATAGAATAACAGGAATATGATATTAAGCTTCGGAAACATGATACGGACACTGAATCTGTACAGTAGATGGGAGCTGAGGCAGGTCTGAAAATGCTTAACTTACACCTTTCTTCTGTACTGAAATGTCACATGTGCCAACTTTTTACTGGAACTTTCCCCTGCAGAAACCCGAGTTGGGAATAAAGACGCTTATGCAAGGGATTACAGGCAGAGCTCTTGTAATCATTGGGCTCATTCATTCTCTTAACTCCTGGTTAAGCAAACTTCCAGCAAAAAAAAAGAAACAGCAACGAATTCTGCCAACATGACAGGAAGGGTAGCAAGGGCGTAGCATTTAGCATTTTAGCTGGCAAATCTTTTACACGATGCCTTCAGCTGGGCACGATGGGCTCGTGTAAACTCAGCGGCGATTCACGGTTCATTGTCTCTGTCGCACTTTAATCCGTAGTGGGTCCTGGCGTCGATACAAGCCGGCTTTTTCTTTTTTTGTTGTGCACCTGAAGAGGAAGTCTGAGCAGAGTGAGAGTCACAGAAGAGTCACATTGTAGTCACCTCTTAGACCCTCGACTTTCTCTCCATTAGTCTGAAGTGCTGTTGTCATTTCCTTGAGAGGAGTGAAGTAGGAGGAAAAGAATAAGTCCAAGTCATTAAGCTTTTATTTAGAAAGAGCCCTAAATTGACCATTTTGTCATAGTGTATGGTTTAAACTGGCTATAGTATTCCATAGTATGTTTGTAACCGCAGCAATAATTTGTGAGCGGTAACCTAATCTGGCCAGGTGGGGTGAGTGCTGAGGACATTCCTACCCACAAGCACACACACCAGAATGAGCACAATAACCCAGATGTAACAGATCTGGCGTCTTTGCAGCAGGATCAGGCAACTTTTCGCCACACACAAAAAGCTGTGAAACTTATATCCTGGATGAGTTTGGGCAACGTTCGACTCTAGTGTTTATCGTTGATGGCGGCTAAATTTCATCTCCTATTTACATTGACAGGAGGGGAGAACGTGGAACAAGGAAAGAGGAGAAGACAAAATAAAAAGGTAAAGAAGAGGTCATATACATACAGGCAGACCCCAGGTTACAAACGAGATCCGCTCACAAAGTCGGTGTTTGAGTCAAATATGTAGATGAGTCAGAAAATAACCCAGAAGGCTTTTTGGCAGCCTGCTCAAAAACGAGTTGTCTATAAGTCAGACATTCTTAACCTGGGGACTGCCTGTATAACATGACATTCTAAAAAGGAAGGTTTTTTGGAATAGGTGCTGAATTATCAAGGTTTCAGCCCTGTCCACACAGTTAAGCTTGGCGTAACACGCCAAGCCATTTTTTTGGCCGTTGATGAGAGTCAGCGACTGCTTGTCAGGCCGGTGTGTGGGGCAGGGTGAGACATGGTCGGTCCCCATTGGCTCGGTTTTGGTCGATTTCGATTGGCCGATTTCGATTGTCGAATTGGCATCGAGACTAGTCTGGAGAACTCGGCTCTCTGACTGTCCATATGTCAGTTGTCTCCTCTAGTAAGGCTGGTATGTTCTAGCACAAATGGGCAGCATGTTTTTTTGCCAATGGCTTGCCATGTAGCCAACCCTCCGTGCATGCATTTAGTGTTTACAAAACTGGAGTACACTCATACCCTGGGGATGGAAATTCAGTGTGGGAAGATGCATAAGTATGAGTAACCTAACGGGTAAGTTATAAAGCAATGAATGAATATGAGGCAGGACACTTAATAGGAGCAAAAATTTGACAATGACCGTAAGAGGAAAAACAAGTGGAGGAACAGCAGGATGGAGAAGAAGCATAATTAAGTAATCAGAGTGTTGAGGAGAGTAATCAGCAGCTTAATGAATCTTATAAAGACGAAGTAGAGCTGTCTGTTGTTTTATGTGTAGAATGTGACTGGTTGTCTAAATGGACGTTTAAGGTAATCAGAAGCAGTGGTGGCATTTGGTCTCCATGGAACAAGGTGAAGATGACGTCAGTGGTGTCTAAGGAGATGCAAAGGGAATCTAGCTGGCAAAACACATCAGCGACAAAAAGACACAGAGCCAAAGGGAAGCCATACTGAGATGAGGAGGAGGGTGGTGTCTATCACTGAAGTGAAGATCTGCTCCATCCAGAGTATCTCCAGGGGTGGTGCTGTTCAGGGTGTTTTTAGTAATGAACCACATTTTTGTGGCAGCCAGGAAACAGAGAAAGATGACGGTGGCACGTGTTGTGTCAAGTTGTGCTTGTTTTGCGGCAGATTCTGTTCCACAAGTTCAGGGTGGAGGTAAGACGTGCAGTTTGACGGGCCTGACGGCAGAGGCTGCTGGGGGAAGCGCTTACAGTCGCCTTCTCAGAACTTCTTGGAGCGCTGAAATGGTACGGTGCCCCCCCAGGCTAGAACAGAAGTGTTCCCATGCTGGGCCATTTCCTGGAGCACTCTGACTGTATCACACACACCTCAAAATGTAGTTGCTGTTAGCGAAGGGCGATGCCACTGATTTTCTTTTCAATCTGATTTCAAATCATTCCAAGGTTAGTATTTGCCGATATCGATTCCAATATTCAATGGCATGGGGGGATGTTTGTTCCAATTTCCTAGCATATGGGCCCCCTCTCTTTTCTCCCTCCTTATTGGTAGTTCATGTCCAGCTCCTTATAATAATATGAATATTTTCAATTACCGGGAGAAAACTACATTTTTACTTTAGAAACGATTCTCAAAATAAAAGAATTCAGATAGAAAGAATTGATATTTCTTTATCAGTCTGCCCATCCGCCCTCCTTCTCCAGCAAGCATCAGTAGGAATTTAGTGTACAAGCCCTGTTGTGATATAGCTTCCTGGGTACCACTAGCCAGTTCAGAATTAGCTACCTACAAATGAACTATTCTAGTTTTAACATGAGACATTTATTTATATGTATCTGGTTTTTAAATAATTTATTTATGATTGTTTGCAAGGATACAACCGTTTCCTGTGACTGGAGATTTGAAATAGCAAACCTTGGAAATGCAAAGACCCCAAAAGCTAATGTTTTGTAATTCACAGCACATCTGACACTCATATGAAATCGTTTGCCTTGCTGATGACTGGACTGGCCTCAATCTGCTCAATTAAAGATTTCAAGGATTGCACTAAGTTTGGGAGAAACAGGTTTCCAGGCAGCTGCTGTGTCGTAGCGTTAACATCAACGACACGCTACAGTTCAATCCTTTTTTTTTATCACCAAAAGATACGAAGAGGATTTTTTGGTAGGTAAAGTTTGAGATCTTATGTTTTAAAAAGCTTTCAACGCCAGCTCAATTTATCTTCTGACAAGTGACAGAAAGGAGCCGTGTCAGGTCCAAAAATATCCCGTAGGAATTTCGGAATGCGGCCAAGCCCCCATGCAATGAAAAGAAGCAAAAAAAAAGAAAAGAAAAAAGGTTAAGCTATTTCTTTTCAGGTAGTCTTTAAAGCAACATCCCTTATTGTCCTGAGGCATTTCACCGGGCCTGTTTCACTAGCTGACTAGCTGTTGGTTAAGCGTAGTGCGTTAGCGTGGGCCAAGGTAGACTAAACGCAAGCTGGTGGGATTGCTCTTCACCACCGCCAGGTTTCTTGGGGCGAGATACGAGCAGAGATAATAAACTTTTCCTGCAGAGTGACTCAACTTAAAAATAACCTCTGCAAGAAGCCCATTCCTACCGACCTAATTTGGGGAAAACCAATATCATAATTAGTGATCTCAGAAAGATCGTAATGTGAAATCCGAAGCTTACCCCAGCCATTTTTATAATTAAGGCACCACTACAATGCCAAGGGGCAAATTCTCTTTCTTTGCTGCTCTGACAGTAGTGTATTAGGTTACGTGGTCCTTTCAGGCTGTCACGAACAGGTAGGCTATCAGCCAACCGGTCTGTGACACAAAGACCGATTTCCAAAGCGGACCATCAACAAAGCCGAGCATCTTGCTCAAATATGTTTGTCTGCGAACTCCTGGGGCTGCGATTACCTCACCTCTAAATTATTGTTGTCTATCCACTAACTGTCAGCAATTCAAAGGATTAAATAGTGCGTGTGTATATATGTTTATATTTTTACATACAGTATATGTTATATGTATGTTATATGTATGTTTATATTTAACATATAAATCTTTTTATGATCTTATGTTTGTTCACAACAAGGGAATGTAAATAAATTTTCTGCGTTTTTCCTGAACAGTGCACTGCAGCTATGTATATATTTATGTGTGTGTGTGTATGTGTGTGCGTGTGCGTGTGGGTGGGTGGGTTATGATCATATGCCGGGTTAGGGTGGAGGTTGTCATTGTTGGGATTATATATATATCAATATGTGTGTATATAAATATATATAAATATATATACGAAAGCCAAACAAACAAACACATATGAACAAACAAACAAATATGCATTGGAACTGTAAATGTAAAATGTACCAAGTTTCCAAAAATGGATGGATATATAGACGGATGGATGGCCTCCACAACAAATTATTGGTCTGATAACCTGCAAGAAGTGAAACAGCAGACTCCCGAGGCCTGTGCCCGCGTTTGCTCATCTCTGTCATTGCTAGAGTGAGCTGTTTGGGAAAAAAGCTGGAAATTAATTAACGCAGTCTTGTTGCACACAAAGATAAAATCATGAAAAGATTTCTATGTAAGATATAAAATTCAAACAAATACATGTCTGGGTGTTGAGAATTCTCCAAAATATCCTCTGGCTATTTGCTGCTGAGACCTTTTAAAGCTTAATGTTTCGCAAGTTTGGGTTTGACCCATTTTTTTGCCTAGAAGTATATATGTTAGTATTTTTGACATTTCATAACAAAGTAAAATCGTAAACAAAAATCACATTTCTCCATCACCACAGACATATATGCATGAAAACACCACAGCTATAACATAACACTTATTATCATAACTACCGATAGTTTATCGTTTTTGTTTTTATTCTTATAAATTCTTTTTTTAAATTGTTTTTGTTTCTATTATGGGCCCGCAAAAGTTAATCATTTAGTAGGCGATATTGATATTTAAAAAACACAGTTTCTGTAGAATATTGTAATCCTGTTTCAATATTATATGCATTAAGATATTTAAGAGCGTCTGAGGAGCCTTAAGGAAGCCCCAGTTGGCCAGTAATGTCTGGGGGGGGGGGGGGGGGGGGCGGTCATGTGTTGGCTTCCCCTCGACCTTACTTCTGCTGTCACACACAATTAAAAGCGGCCTGCGTGTGCACGTCCCATTTGATGAATATGCATGTGACCTCTTTTTTATGTATTTTGCTTTTCTTGGTGGCTGCCCACTCCACCGGCCCCGGGGCCCTGAGCTGCGCCTCTCAATGACAACAGCTTGCATGCTAGGCAGCGCCTTTGTGCCGTGAAAAAGTAGACCTCCACAACCCCCCCACCCCCACCCCAACCTTTAACAATCCTCAACTAAAACAGGGACCATGAGCAAGGCAATTTGGCCCTAAAGACCTGAAGAGCAGCCATTTTTGAAAGCGTTACAGACTTTGATCAATAGCAAACGAAGGGCCATCCAAATACTTGGTATTAGTCATCTGTTGGGAAATTCCTCTATATATACATTTATGTTTCTCTTTTGTTGTTTTTACTTTGATCCACGCTTGTGTTTAATTGGCACGGAGGAAATTCGCCTTTGTTTAATTTTTTATCTAACTTTCTTTTTAGCTATTCAGTCTTTTGTTTTATGATTGCAACCCAGCCTTTCATAAACTGCTATAAAAAACCGAATCGCATCTCTGGCAGACTGATTACCAGTATGGATCCCTGTCACGACACAGCTACACATCGCCGCGTAGCTTCACCGCATCATCGTCTGCTGCCGCGCGCGCGCGCTATCGGCTTTCTAAATTATATTCATTGCCGTAAGACGCATTGAAGCGACTGCCAAGGTCAGCCCGGGTTTCTTAATTAATAGCAAAGGCAAAACAATTTGAATAATGAGTCGGGCGCCCGGACAACATGCGGCGTATTGTTATAAATTAATTATTCGAGGTTGTATGAGTGCGCGCTTTGGCCGGGGGAAGGGTCCAATGGCTGCGGGGCGAATAACGTCAGGCCTGCTCCTAACTTACTGTCGCCGGGCAACATCCGGAAAAGTAAAATGAAAATGAACATCAGCATGGAAGTGGGGCGGATCTGCGGAGGGACGTATCCCGCTTAGGTGTGTCACAGCTGGGTGGCAGGGCACTCAACCTGAACTGCCGCATTGAAATTTGCAGTCGTATTAGCAAATCATAAACTTCATACAAATCACTGGATGAGAACCTCTGGGAAGCCAAACAAACAAATGTGAACAAAAAAACAAATGTGCATTAAACGAGCAGTGAACTGTAAAGGTGAAATATGTACACGTTTTCTTATTTCTTAGTTTTTTTTGTAGCAAGTACACTGTTGCACTTCGAGCAATATGACAAAATCACATTCTTTACAAAAAACAAATCTGAAAATAAGAATAAATAAAGAGGAAAGTGAGTATATTTCATAATACTAGGGAGAAATAATGGCAACACAAGAAAACTATACGATTTACTCTGGTGACATCCAATCTAATGGAATTTAAATCTAATGGGATTTAATTTTGAACAAATTTTTTGCAACTAAATCATGCAGGGACAATTGTTCAAAAAAACTGAAGACTAGACCCTCAGGTCATATTGTTTAGTAATAAAAATAAACAGCTACAACCAAGACTTTTACTACTTTTTAACTAAAGGTTAAAAAACTAATCATTATTTAAGCAATATTGGATACAATCTCTGAATGATTAATACATTTTTTTAGTTAATTAGTATCAATAAATATCACCAGCTTCATAAATTGACAGAATTTATAACTGCAAGTGTGAAGAGGTTTTAATTATATCTGGAGGTGTTGGACTTCCGTATAACCGGGCCTACTCCTCCAAGCCACGTGAATAATGAATGCCAGTTTCAAACAAACAAATAAACACATTGTAACCTGCTGTTCCATTCATGGTCATATAATACTGAGACTGCAGATCTCCACTGGGCAGGGAAACCCCTCACTTCAGTCAAAGAACCAAATCTGTACTACAAATTTCATTTCAAAATGCAAACCAAAGTTGGCACCATTCACCCGAGCAGCAGAAACAACTGACACATTCAGAGAAGCTGTTATTCTCTGTTTTTAATTAATCATCAGGTGCTGCTGGCTTATTCAGACCAAGTGTCTTGGAGGTTCTCACCTCCCATTTTATCTGCGATAACATAAAAGCAAAAACAAACAAGCTTCCAGCTAACGACTGAAGACAATAATATGAGTAACAAAGCTGTGTTGACAAGAAGAACACTGATAGGCAGATACTTTGAATAAAACACGAGACTCTTGAACTTCCATCGCTGCAAAGTAATTGCATGTGGGAATCTCCTTGAAGCAGAGTATAAGGTTTGAGGAGGGTTACAAGAGCATTTTTTCAACAGCACCAGCATGCATTGGACAAGCCAGGTCCTGGCGATCCCGCTGATGACCTAGGAGACCTCAAGGCCATCAAGACCCTCCCTCAGCAGAGATGGCGGCAATCCATTCTGACTTAATAACCTTGGGTAATTGCAGACTCTGCGACAAGACCATTATTCATGGAGATATCCAATAAACTATATGGGCCCACCAAATCTTGATCCATAAGATTGATTTTAATCTCTATAAATTAAGGAGGGTCTTCAATCAAACCACCACAGTGTTTGTCCTTAAAGTTGATTAATACCAAGTTTTACTATTTTACCCTTTTAGTTTGCATGGAGATGGGCAAGAAATTGTTTTTGTGAAAATGTTGAAAGAGTGAGCTTAAAACGAAAGTGAAATTTTGATGATCACAGCCAACTCCGGTTTCCCCCCACAGTCCAAAAACATGCTGAGGCTAACTGGAGTTGGTAAATTGCCCATAGGTGTGTATGCGTGAGTGAATGGTGTGTGAGTGTGCCCTGCGATGGGCTGGCCCTCCATCCTGGGTTGTTCCCTGCCTCGTGCCCATTGCTTCCGGGATAGGCTCCGGACCGCCCGCGACCCAGTAGGATAAGCAGTTTGGAAAATGGATGGATGGATGGATCACAGCCATTAGAGACTCTGCTTGATCTCGGACAGAATACGTTTCTCAGGCTTAACATGTGTACGGCTCAGTTCAAGATAATTTAAAGCAGCCACAAGTGATACGCTATGCTCTGCGTGAAAACTTCATCTCTTCTGCTGCTGGAAGATTTGTTACAGATATAATGTAATGGAATGCATATGGTAATGTTCAGCTCCATGCAGGAGAACAATTTATATTTGTTTCTGCGATTAGTTGACTTTGTACTAGATTATTGGGTCTTTCTTGACTACTTTATTCTTTGACTCCAATGTTTTAACAGGAGACAAAATAAATACTCATAACATGCTGCTAGTACATCCATAAACTGTTACATGCAAATGGAAAATTGCTAAATGATTCCCTGCATTGATAACAGGATCGCTAGCATAGGAATGAAAATGTAGCATAAGTTCTTTTGATGTTCAGTACCAGTAAAGCGTTTCATTTCTCATTGTCAAACTCAGTGGAGGCAGTGTCATTATCTGAGGTCGCTTCGGTAATGACAGAGTTGGAAATCTTTAGCAAAATCATGGCAGTCTCAACCAGCAAGGCCATCACAACATTCTCTGAGGACATACCAGTCTGTCAAGATTCCAGCCGATTGAGCAGTCTTTCATTCCTGTCAGACTACAATCCCTTCCAGGGCAAACTCAGTAACTGTTAAGTGGATATCCTGTCCAATCCTCTGAGCCCTCCCTCTGGTGTGGTCAGCCAATCAGTGTCAATGCACTGCGCCTGTGTGCCAATGGCTGATGCTGGGGTTTCATGCTGGGAAATGGTGTCCAGCCCCCACAGCATCATAAGACTCTGTCAGCCCTGCAGTCAAAATAAACCCGGCAGTAAAGGAGTGACAAAGGGTAACAAGTTTTATGAGAAAAGTGATGGAAGCAGAAAAAAAAAAAAACAGCCTACATAAATAAAATTGGATTACGGGAAGTTTAGAGTCTCTGGTCCATAAATATTTCAGACAGCCCAGTAAAACGGCACGATAAAATAACTTATTTAATTGTTTTGAATGATCTACCCTGCAAGACATACAGAGCAAAAGCAGGAATTACAAAAAGAGAGATTTTATTCAGCAAAATATGTTTCCTTATGGAATATGATATTTCGAGTCCAAAAAAGATTATACCAAATGAAACAGAGCACTATAATCGAATAATTCAATCATAAGGACGTAAAAGAATATTCAAACGATATATCTGTTGAAGAATCCCCTTGTCAGATTCAAAATAATCTGACTATGATGAGTAAATACTGTAGAAGCATGTAAAACATGGAAAGAGCCCGTTTAACTTTAAGTCACCCTCTTCTCTAAAGTCCATTATTCAGAAAAAAAGGAAACACACAACATCTCATTCCTCATCTTATTCACTCCAGAGCTCCGATATCAGATGAAGGGGGGGGGGGGGTTCTCGATCTTGGGCGGTGACAGAGGGGGCGCAAAGGAGGAACAGGGGAAGCTGGGTAGTGACCAAGGGACCCACAATCAGCCCCTGGCAGGTGTGTGGAGGACAATGGGCAATATTTCCATTCGAGGCCCCTCCCCACATTCCTCTAGCCTTCTCATTGGCCCACTTTGTCCCTGCCTTCGTTCCCCACGACGTTCGGCGATGGAGCCGTCACTTTGACTTTTAAACGAATGCTGCTTCAGGCTTCTGCGTTGCTTTAGCAGCAGAGGAATGAGGCCGTTCCTCAGTGATTTATAAACATGCATATAAATGCAAGGCTGTAGTTTAAACAGTGATGAAACATTCTTCTGTTGGCCGGACAGCTCCTCTCTGATTTAAATAGATGACATTTACAACACGGAGGCCTATTATTCAGACCTAGTCTGTGTGTACAGACGATATTTCACGTTGCAGTGTAGAGGTGAAGACCGACTGCTCAGCTACTCCATGACATCGTCGCGACTCGACTAGAATGTTCCTTAGTGCTGGGAATTACAGTAGCATGTTTCCTTCATGGTGCATCTGCTCCAGTTAAATTCATTGTTCTGCCAGTTTTCTGATAACTTTTCTGGAATTACAGTATTGTTGATAAATTTCCTGCCTCATCGCTTAGAAAACCCCTGTGGTATTAATTAGCTTTTTACCTTTTTCCATTCATTTTTGCAGGATACCTGCCCCGATGCCAATGATGGTAGAGATACTACCTCACAATAGACCTTTTATATCCAGCCCTTTATCCTCCTTTATTTCTGTATTTCCACAGCATGACATGTAGCTCAGTGTTTGTTACTCACTGTTTGGTTTGTTAAACCAAACTCCCACAGACAGACTACACAGAAATCAATATCTCACTTGGCAGAGTTCGTAGTCCAGATATAGCTCAGTAGATACAAATAAAGCAATTACGTATGGGGCTGTTTTTCCTATTTTGGTCTCCGTGCTTTCTTCTGTAACGTATAAAAAAAAGACGACATGGCATCCAGCCTGAGCATGTTTCCTGACAGAAGAAGAATCGCATTCTGCAGAATTACGTTAAGATGGGTAACTTAATTACACGAGCCGAGAAAGAAAGTAATCGAATCAGATTGCTGAGATGCATCCTGGGAGCAGAGGGCAGAGATCTCTTTTGGCTGAATCTGGCTTAGCTCACAGGAGATTAGCATGTAACGACGCTGCTGGCCAGCAGAGAGGCTAATTGTTCCTGTGCCTCAGACTGATAATGAGGCAGCCTGCGGTTAGCACGCAGCCAAGCAGCATCAATTTAGCGTCTCTGCAGCACTTCACGTAGCCTAGCCAGGGAGCAGCCTTCGCTTTTATGTCTACTGCGTCGCGTCTGAGCTTCTTCAGGAACCTCCTCGTATCTTATTTTGATTTTAATTGCATCATTATTACGCTACGCTGGGATTTTATGTATTCATAAAGGCTGTGATTGCCTGTCGGGTACGAATGCGTATTTAAATTTTTGTCACACCTGGGTTTGGTTTTAACCCAAGGGCAGTGGATGAAGTGTAAACGGTCTTATAACGAAGCCCGTTATGCGATAATAAAAAAACATGGCATAATTAGTAAATCCTAATTCTAATACAACAGACATTAACATTTTATTCTTTTTAGTATTATGAGTTAGAAGTACAGGTTGAGATTTGCTTTGTTTAAACTATAACTGCCCTTTAAATCCCACTCTACTAATGATTTGTGAAAAAAAATAGCATTGCTTTAGACTAAATCATAAATAATCACATAATTTATCAATTTAAAAGCGCAGAATTTCGAAGCCCTGGGGAATACAAATACTTGCAACGTTCAACCTTGTTTTTACTTTTTACAGCTGCTAGAGGTTAGCTTGCTAAAGATTTAACACTGCCGAGTTCATAAGGGTTAATATAATCTGCGAGGTAATAGATGGAAAGATTTCTATGCTAGCAATATCCCCAGTCTGAAATGAACGCCATTAAAACAAGTAGCAGCATCTAAATTAAAGTGACAGGCTGATGGATGAGTGTCGTAGCTGAAGTGGAGACGTTTCCAGCAATTTGGGTCGAGTCGAGCGAATTCTGCCCCGCAGGCAGCACCGTCGGCGGAGACACATCAATTTGCGACTCGCGCGGACCCTTAAATACGCTCCAGAAAAAGACGGGCTCTCAGCCTCTTCCAGTAAATGAGGTCTATCCAATATTTAAAGATTCAAAATGGAGTGGTGCGTGTTAGTGCTGGACCTTAGAGTTAACCCCATTAGTGGTTGACTTTTCCTCCTTTCGCCCATTAAATACCATGTGATATAAATGAGGCTGTCTATTGCAGATAACACTACCTGTGGGGAGGAGGTCTGGCTACAGAAGGAAGCCTCGGGTTCGAGGACATAATGCCATCTTTGAAAGGTTCTCTAAAAACCAAGGGAAGTATCAAAGTACCTTTATACACATCTTTGCGAACGAGAGACTCCAGCTATCAAATCTGGGACGATAATGAATTTAAATAGTCCATGGGTAGACAGCAATGGAAGAATTGTATGGATTTTTTTTCAGCTCACTCTGCGGTGACCTAACTAGCTATTTACATAAGTGCCTGGTTCTAGAGCACAGGGCCTTATAGGGGTAGCGAACGAAAGCTAGGTGTTCGTCATACCAGTAATGTTACATTTCTGCTTAATTAACAAGCCAGCTAATGCACATCAAGATACGAAGACTGTACTTATTTCTGCGGTGTTTTCTACACAGGGGAATGTTTGCTTTAATTTCAATGCTTAGGAAGGCCTCCCTGCACAGTGTTTTAGAGATGGTACGCTCGCGTGGCCCAGATCCTCAGTACGACCTATTAGCTTTTCATTCTAACCTTGCAGAAAGAGACAAAGCAAATGAACCTCATTTTAAAAATGGAACAATATACTTATATACTTAACTTTGTGGGTACAGACCTAACTGGAACAATGTAGTATTGTTTTTTTTGGTTTAAGTCACACACTTAAGGCTTTTAACGCTCTGTTAACAGGGTTTGTCGTCTTGCTAGCAAAGGAGGATGCATTCGAGAAGCAATGTAGGCTGTGAAGTGAACATCAGCTGATCCTGCTGACCTTACATGCCCATAATAGTACCCAATAATGACCAGATGGGCTATTAACCAGAAACTAGTATAGGAAGTCATGGGTAAAAGATGCTCCACTTTGTCAGGAATAAACATTAACTGGTTGATAACAATGACTACAGTGCTCCAGTTAGTCACAGGAAAAGTACTGTTGTTTAACCATGTTACCCATGAAAATACTGTCGACAGCGACAAGACTTTCCCCATCTCAGTTCTGATATATTGTGGGATCGGCAAAAGGAATTTAATTGGAATTTTTTGAGAGTTTTGCGATAGCCGCTGAAGACATACAAAGACCAGCAGACGAGGCACGAAAAGTTTAATAACTTATAAATGCATTAAATATACGCACAGTGCTTGTTTGGGGGACACCAAGCATGTTTATGGCAGCCCATCACGTGATATCTTGCAGTGACTTCGCAGTGACCTCGCAGTGATCTTAGTATCTCACGTTTCTCGTATGTTTTTGCTCACTTCACTTGCCAAAGAGACCACGTTAAACCTCGCCGTTTAACGAGGTTTTTCCACATCCTAACCCTGCACCCCTAACCCCCACGGTGAAGAAAGGACAACTGTATTTCTTAAAATGTGAGTTGTTACAGTAGGCGTATAAATGATGTCAAACTTTTACATGAGAATCAAGGGGCAAAGAAATCTATGCACTTGCTGGGCTACCGTCAAATGTGTGTCACTAAACCCTTTACTGAGGATGAACAAGACAGTGACCTGATGGACTGATGTCCTATCCAGGCTGCACCCCATTTTATCCCATTTTATCTCCTTTGAACATTGGGATCATCATTTCATCCTTCATTTAGCAGACGCTTTTGTCCAAAAGGATGTAGATGTGAGGCAAATTGCATGTCACAAACAGGTGTCTGTCAAGGAGTTGACTAGGCATAAGTGCAACCCTGCTGAAACATTGTTGGCTGGAAGGGTTTTGGCTAGTAGGGGTATTCCTGAAAGAGAATTTATTATTATTAACAATGGTAATAATGTCCTTGGATGAATTTGGCAAACTCTTCACCTCACCTTTGTTCTGGGCACCTCTGGTGAGTGTACATTCTGTGTACTTAGCTCATGACACGTTATCGATCGGATGATACTTGGGAAGACACGTCCCACGCCAGACCAAAAGTGAGTCTGACAATTTCTAAATATATTTCACTAACACTATATTTTCAAACCAGCGACAAACTGAGGGCAGGGCCGCCCATAAATCAGACGTCAAGTTCTGCTGCTTAAGGAGGAATCGTTGGGAGCCTAGCGCTCCGCCGTGATTAATGAGCGCGTCGTAGATACAGCCGAGCTATTCTCCACTTTGATACATTTTCTTTTTCAAGGTCTGCAGCAAACTGCTTCCCGGAGCCAAACCTGAAAGCACGTCCTTTGGTGATTCGGTCCGATCTAATTTCAAAACGTAGGCATTAGTCAGAACCTGAATTGCATCATTAAACGAGATATATTAGAAAGCTGCTTTGCCATTTCGTCATGGTTTGGTTATATTCGCACCTTCAGCTGACCGCGATATGGATAAAATCAGGTCACGAAACTTCTCGGCAAGAAGAATTTATCTGCCGCTGGCATCCATGAAACTTTTGTCGTTAGCTTATGAGCTAGCTTCGTTCAGCGATTTGGATTTATGGAAGCTTTTCATTTGACATGAACAGACTCTTTGAGGGGTTGGAACTCGACTGGAGGGATGTGACTGAGTTGTACATTTTGCCGGCTGGGGGGGGGCGTCCCCTCTAAATTTTTTCGACAGGGGGCACTCAGTAAATGTTTGCATTCAGGAGCGTTTGTGTGATTGTCGGCTACCTTGAAGGGCTCTTGGAACATCAAACAGGAGGCACTTTCAATCGTTGAGACAGAAGGGGCAGGTGGTGAGACACTGCCAGCCTCCACCCTCAGCACGTGGCTGATGAAGCACCTGAAATTTTACCTGACTGAAATTTCTACTGTTATTCAGCCACAGGACAGATAACTCTAATTTGACCTCTTTGTTATGAACAATCGATTGCCTTATGTCTTGCATTTAATAAATACCAAAGATTTCGTTCATTGTTGTTTTCACAATACGTCCTATAATTGTACAATTGTTCAGTCACTGGTTTAGTTCTGACTGTGTTGTTTTGTATGTAGCAAGAATTCAGGTTATGTAGGCCGACCCTACTCCAGGGGATAACAAATCGCATGCTTTACCCAGTCAGTTTCAGGCTATACATCAATCTATGTCATACTGCCTTGAATTGGGGTGCACAGGGAGTTTCAATGTGCCTTTAGTTCTTCGAGATTATATTTTTAAAAGCATTTCAAAAAATAATGAAAAAAGCCTTTAAAAAAAATAATGAAACAAAGCGGTTAAGGGAAAAGGTCAGAGGTTCACCAACAATCAGATATGAATGGCTGTCCACAATGTCCAACTGCAGCTCAACTACTGTGTTAGAGAATCTCCTTCGATTTGCCCCAGAATCCGGGATCAATATTTCCCCACTTTGGAACATCATGTAACAAATGATGATACGAAATCATCAGCCAATGGGAAAATATTGTCCTGAAAAGCATAATGAACCCGCAAGACGAACGACGGACAGTGAAAAGCCCAGTTTTTCTATCCGCTGCAGTGTGTTTGATGGCCCATCTCAGCCTCTGAGAGAAAATCAAATATTTTCTTTGGGCTTCACTAATATCAGCAACTTTTACTATCCTAATGGCATTTTTATTGATCCACGTTTTAATGGGAAGAGTATATATTTGATGGGGCTCATTTCAGGGTCATAAAACAGTCTTTCTCCTCTGGCCTTTGAGGCGAATTGAATAGCAAGGCGGCTTTTAATCTACTGTTTGCCGCACTTAGCAACCAGGTAAAGAAGAGGCAGTGAGAGAGGAAAGGAGAGAAGCACAAGAGGGACTTTTTATATGAAGTGGGGGGGGGGGAAACAAAATCAGTCATAGTCAAAGCACATTCTGCCCCCCCTCTACGCTGGTCATCAGCGGGCAGCCGCAACAAAGACCCGTTGGTGGAATGACCTTGGCAGTGACATCATGTGCAGGCAGAACGAAATGAAACCATTAGACTGAGGCAGGGCTGAGTTATAAATCAGCCGTTTCCAATAAGCTGCCTTAATGGTCATCCATCATTGGGCAGAGTCGGGGGCTGAGACCCGGGGGCCTTGCATAGGCACCGAGATAAACAACGTCGGCCCCCAGCCGGCAGTCTGGGCCTCTCCAACATGGTGGAGACTGGCTTCTGCTTTTATTTTTTTATTTTTGCCAAAGGTTAGTAATTAGGGTGGTTAAACGAGTGAGCCACAGGATTCAGGACCAAAGGGAATCATGAGAATGGGCTAGAGCGTACCATGTAAGAGCTAGCTAGTGAACACTGACCTACAACCTTTTTCTGATTAAAATGGAATGTACCGATCCGGTCGGAATATTTATTCTAGCTCACAATAGCATGTAGTAGCTATTACATCTAAAGACCTTCTTTAATGTTTATTACAGTGTACTGTGGATACTGTAAACGCATATATGCAGGTTTAAAATTGACCTCTTTGTTCTGAAGAATCTTGAGCCTGCTGGAGGTGCTGTGTCTTCCAGCTAGAGGGTGCCCCTGAGCCTCTGATTCTGAGGTCCAAGTAGGTTGTAGGATGTTCGGGGGGGGGCATGTTTCGCCAGGCATGTGAGTTCTTCTCCATGCCACTCCGACAGCCCTGGAGATGCTTACCAACTGGATGATGGGGCTGGATTTGAGTTGAGTTCAGCTACACAGAGACGGTCCAAAGGCTCACATTGGCAGCATCAATACAAATAAACCTGCTGCCTCTCTGCATTCCTTCAATGGTTTTATGTTGCACTTCTGGCCCCTGAATACTCTCATTAGGTTCTTGCTTTCCTTAAAGCTCTTGTGTGGCTCCTGCCCCAATACTGCTTAAGCTCATAGCCGGCCATTCATTGGATGATCAGCCAAGCCGCACTTACGCTTAGTCGGCTCCTCGACAGCACCTGTGTTTGTAATGTGCTATTTGCCTTGTGCATCACGTCAGAGACAAAAGCGTCTGCTAAATGTGTAAATGGTGATGTGAGCGCAAAGGGCCTCCTATGCGAAGGGACTGGCCGCTGTCAGACATGCCGGTCGGAATGCGGAAGGCCGGAGCAGGCGGTTAGACGTCTTCCCAAACAGCGGGAGTGGGCAGTCTGCGCGATGCTGCTCCCCGGCCAAACCTAAGCCTCAAAGCCACACATTGTCCAACTGGGATTGCTCCACAGCGTCCCCACGGAGATGTCGGCAGACGCGGAGCAGGCCGGATTTACTGCCCCCCCTACCCCTCTCCGTGCCACACCACCACCCCGCTGACAGCCCCCCCTGTAATTCATTATGTTTACAACCTGCAATTATGGTCTGGGATTTTCAATTTCTTTTCTGCTCCTTCCTCCCACTTCATCTTCCCTCCATTTTACGTTTCCCAGGGATGGTTCACCAAGTCTGTCTCGCTCGGAATTCCCTTCCCATTCCCGACTTCCCTTGAACCGTCTGTTTTTTTCCTACCTTGTACCGTGTATTTACCCTTTGGCTTCATAAGAATCACATGTTTTCGTTTTTTTTTTTTTGTCCGTTTGGGTGGTCTGCATCCTACACGCGCTTCTTCTGAAATCTGCTATTTGCATTTGCACTCGAACTGGCCCCCAGGATGATGTAAAATGCCGAACGCCATATTCAGATACCCCCCCCCCCCCCCCGGAGATCGGTCCTTATGGCATTAGCGCAGAATAGAGGTTAGTGTTTTCACACTGTGATGTACTTTGGCTAAACTAACAAACATCTGCCACTGGCCAGACCTCTTTAACCTACGGTTTGTCCACCTCCCCCTGTATTGCTCAGTGAACATTAGCCAAGTTACCACTGGGTAATTCATGGTGGCTAATCCCTCTTCTCTTCTCCCTAATCCCCCTCTCCTATTGAATGCTTTCCAGAAGCTACTTCTCACCCACTTTGCCAGAGTTTCTGGTCACTTGTCCCCAGTTATTTGGTGTCCCTCCCAGGACCTTGGCCCCTCCGCCACACCATATGTCGCCGACGTTGTTTGCAAACCTTGCATGCTTCCATAAGCGTATACATGACAAATTGAAGCGATTTTTTTTTGCCTGAGATGAGTCATGTGGAGATTTACTTAAGCAAATTCTCTGCGGCCTGGACCACCGTCCAGCAGGACGAACCTACAAGTCGCTCGGCCAGCCAGGCAATTTACTCTATGTAGCTATTAAGTAGACAGCTAGGAGAATTTAAGCAAGCTGGAAATGGGAAATATCAATGTGCGCTTCCTGAAGACAGGGGTTAAAATGGAAGCTGTCGTTCCATCTGTTCCACTAACATAGACATCAGCAAGTATTGCTTTTCACAGGGCAAACCAAGCATGTGAATTGCTTGATAATTAATGAAAAAATAAAAAATTAATCTCTAAATTAAGGTGAAATCTGATAAACATCTCAGACTGTGTCTTTCCACTTCTCTAAGTATCCAACTGCCAAAATATTTAACAATAAAGTAAAACATATATAACCTCAATGTCATGACATTATATGATGAAACCTGTATCTCTCCAAAAACAATGAAATATTGCATCAGATATACAAAAGCTACAAACATATGATGTATTTGTGCATTTTACAATGATTTAGCTAAATCCCTGCGATGTAAAAAAAAATGGTCACCTGTCACTTAAACAGTCACTACTTAAAATGTAGTATTTCATCGTAATGTTGCCACGTATGTTTACTGTCAGATTCTGTACGAAAAAAAAATGTGCTTCCCAGCCACTGCATATCAACTGTGTTCAAACTGCATCGGTCATATTTTTATGAGTAGAGACTAGATTCCTTTTACAATCATTGTAAAATATCTCTCTCAGGAAAAATCAAAATACCCACCAGGGTTACATCAGTGCACAGTAAGTATATACAAAAGAGCCACACAAAGATTCTTAGAAGCTGTATTTTCAGGCAATGTCAACCCAATATAACCACAAGGCCTTAATGGTAGAACAGTAAAACAAATTCTGCTCCAAAGCGTCTCAACGCAGCTCTCAAATCGCTGTGATGTGACCTGACGCCACATGAACGTCTCAGTAACATGGTAAACTCATCCTTGATGCATGCAAGCTGATTTCTCTATCAGGCGGTTGAGTGTGCCTCTCCATCGGAAGATGAAGCTTCCAGGCTTCGTGAGATCAAGAAGAGCATCTGGAATTTTAATGTGACCAAAAACACAGGTGAGTTCAGACTGTCCCGACTTTAAGTATTATAATGTAGCTACGCAGAGTGAAACTTGTGTAATTGTTACTAAATGCAGCTCGTCAAAGCGTCATTCTACAAGAATCCTTGCAGAAATATCCATTGCACGTTCAGTTTTATTAAGCTAATGATATAGTGCTTCAAAAAAATAATATAATATTTCAAAAGTGATAATTATTCATAAGTACTTGGATAGTCCAAACAGGGTTGCTTATTGCCCTGGACTCTTGAATTTCATTTACGTTTGTTCATTATTGGGTAACAAACTGGACTGTAATATTACTGCTTGGCAATGAAGAGTGACCTAGGTGCTTTAAGTTAGGTTTGACATATTGCTGATGACGTCTCCAGGAACGCAGGATAAACGTCAGGAATTACTGAGGCATACAAAGAACTATTATAGTGAATCAGGGTTCTGCAGCTGAGAGCCGGGGTCGGTCTTTGTGTCCGTTAGCCATTGGTTGTAAACAAGGATTCCAAAGGGTACGATTTAATGTAATCTAAGTCCTTAATCCATCCATCCATCTTCTAACTACTTATACTGGTCAGGATCATGGCGTGAGGGAGTCTGGAGCCTATCCCAGAATTCACAGGGCACAAGGCTGGGGGACACCCTGGATGGGATGGCAGTCCATTACCGGGCACACACACACACACACACACACACTCTATGGGCAGTTTATAGACAGCCATCATCCTAACTACATGTCTTTGAACTGCGGGAGAAAATCCACACAGCACAGGGAGAAACACACACAGGGAGTAGAGAGAGGATTTAAACCCTGAACGATTGCGCTACCCACTGAGCCACCGTACCACCCACAAATCCTTCAATACTGAGCTAAATCATTTGCTTAAGTAATCCGAAGCGTTCCAAGAAAATCTGCCAGTTCCCGAGATCCAGGCTTTTCCTCCTGTAACTGGCTGTCATGCAGTGTCAGTTCACTAGGGTTAAATGGGATCATTATACGTCAGATCATTCTGCAGAGCACAGAAAACACATTATCTTAATTTCATATCCATTACACAAATTCTCTCATGCAACTTCCTGTTTATCTGTTTTGCCTTTTTTTGCTGAGTTTCCATCTTTAATATATCCTTCAATATCTGAAGGATAATGCTTGGTTTTTATTTATTTTTGTTTGTGTCTTGGTAATGTATTCAGAACGGCCTTTATCAGGGCTGAAACGTCACAAGGGACTGTCCTCGAAGTGCAGCCTTGTTTATGCAAAACAGTCAAACTTCCCACAATGTAAGCGACTGGCCTTTACATTAATTCACACTTCTGCTTGTAAAATAATATGACCCCCCGGAGATCTGGCAGAGCAGCGTGTAAAGGTCAAACGTCCGCACTCTTTAAAGCTTTTATCCTGCCTCCCTAACCTCACTGTGCTCGTACTCACCTGCTGAACAAGAGCCCAGTAAAACAGACGTAGCCGGATTCGAACACTCGAACAGAGTTTAAGTGAATTTATTGTGACTGTTATTTAACGGGAGACATGTAAAATTCCATTGTCGCTATTATTTTTAATTATGCAGTAATCTTGCCTTTTTTAAGATACATTTGTTTGTACAATCGTCATTTTACTATAAACGCGAACAGGGTCTCTTAAAATTCATAAATGCAAAAGGCAAACAATGTTTGAGTGGAGGATGTGTTTCTCATTTCCATCTAATGTGTTAGATTACATAATTACTTTTCCTACTAAGAACTGCAGCTGTGATGATTTCAGTTTAATTAGATTTGCTAACACGTTCTTTAAATTTAAATAATTTCCCTAAATAACATGCCTTATCTCCAGAGATACTGAAATGAGGATGATTCAATTAAAGCCAGAAAAATTGGAATAAATCTATTTTTTTTTCTTTCTTCTATGCCTTTTAATTGACATGTAGTTTTTTTTAAGTGACATGCACTTAGCACATAGTTTCACATGGTTCGTTCTAGCATCTTATATCAGATTTTTTACAGCACTCGTCGACATGGTGCACAAGTGAACAGCTTTTTTCTTTAATCATGGGTATTGTCAAGCTCACGGGCAAGCCATCTGAATCACCAGCACTTCCATTATCCACCCAGAAAACAGATTGCGGATGGTTTTGTTAGGAGCCGAAACCTACTGCTATGCTTGCGATCAGCCATTTTCCTACCTTGGTATACACACAGCCGGTCCCAGTCCCTGCAGGCCTGAAATGGCATCCATTAATCAATAAACTAGATGTAATCTGGGGTGTCCAGAATGCAGGAGAGGAGATTCTGGAGCATAATGCTGCTGGTCGTCTATTGTTATTCAGACATGAGCTGCATAAGGAAGAGTGGCTTGCCTGAGCGTGATAAGAGTCGGCCCGGAGTGAGCTATAAATCAAACCGGCAGCTACTTTTTCTGCTGATTTCACACAAGGACTTTGGTGACTTTGGTGAAGGAAGGGGGGGGGTGAGTGAAAGGTTTGTTATACGCGTCCCATCGCAGGATTCGATGGAAAAGGCTGGTCCCCTACGAGCGATCTGTGGTATATGACCGGAGCGGGAGAGGATATCCAGGCCACTCACCATTCCCCGTGCCACCCTGTCCCCATCTGGCCAGCGAAGTGGCCTCTGATCACCTTCACAGTTCATTTCTCAGATGCAGGTGGTCTCCTGCCTGAATACTCCCTCAAAAAATGAGTTTTACTGGTTTCAATGGTTTCACCAGTGCAGTGCGGTTTCCAGCTCTCCCGCATCTGCCATGACACTCACGTTTTCAGACTCTCATACTCATGCAAGAAATCTTACATCAAACTTATATTATTACTTATATTATTACTTAAGCGTTGAGGTTGTTTGCAAACCCTACAGACTATTTACATGGTAAAAAAAAAATCCAGTTACATGCATGTAAAGGAGTGTGCAGTGTTGTCTTGAATTCAAAATCTCACGCCAGCCAGCTGACCAAAGTTGGTGACCCCTGGTATTTTACAGGTACTGGTGGACCAGTAGAAGTGGAAGGTCATGATATTCTGATATTTCTCATGCCTGTGTACCCCCGTGCAGCCTAGAGAGTCTCGACCAATCGCTCCAACCGATACTCCACGCCATGTCTGGCAGAATTTAACCCTGTGCTTCAAGTTCAGCTACTGAATACATGGAGTAGAAATGGGCGTTTATTCCTCAAGGAAAAGAACAAAACAAAAAAGCACTTCCAGGGATTTCAGCCACGGTCACCAGATTATACACCAGCCACCTAATTTTCCATTCATATGTAAAAAGGCAGCGGTCCTGTTGGTCAAACACATTAAGTGATAGATGTTAACATATGTAATCCTGCTCATTTAATGTAACTTGTGCGTACTGATTCTTTCTGTAGTCTCTTGGGGGATTAGCCCCGCGCCGAAGCGTTGTAGATACCAAAGAGGTAGGGGCTTCCCTCTTTACGAGGCGCAGACCTCCCAAATCCCTCCAGCATGTGGGCACCAGTAATCCCCACTCGGCTCAGCAAACGCTCCAGTTAGCTCCATGCGGAGGTGCCTGGAAATGCACCACTCTTTTCACTTTTAGGGATTCTCCCCGCAGCTACATTTAAGCACCGGGCGCAGGCCATGAGCCAGCCAGACGTTACCCTGCACAGTGTCACGTGCTCAGCACACGTCTGTGAGTCTGATTATCCGTGCATTAAGTGCCATGTAGAGATTACATGTTACATGTTAGGTCTGGCAACCGGGTGCAGGTAGGTGTATAAGGAAACATAATGATGCATAACTTCAGAGCAATCAGAGGATATCTGGTGTAATTCTATATCCTGACCATATGGACCAGAAAACAACAATATCCCAAAGATGTCATTGATTAAGGTTCCATAATTAAGTCAGTATTTAAAGCTCGCTATAGCAGGAAAGATAAAAAGATACAAATCTGCGATATGAAAATGCCTGGCAAAGTAATGTGATTTGAAAAAAAAAAACAAGAAAAAATTCTAAAAGGCTTTGTTTCTTAATTTCATTCTGCCATGATGCTTTTTCAGAGGATTCTGTAACTGCGTATGTGGCAACCATTAAAAAGGAACCACATTAGCAACCAGTAAGTCTGGGTTCATCATAGAACTCTCCCATTAGAATGTCAAAACATGCTAAAGGATCCAGTCACATAAAAGGGCAAATAAAATCTCCAAAATACTACAGAGATACTCAACACCATAGAGTTAGATAAGCTCAAATCAAAGTCAGACTTGGTAGTAATTAGTGCCTGGGTCAGTTCTAATCTAATTCAAGTCTAGCCAAGATCAGAGAGGCTATAAGCCTTGTTTGGAGGGGGAGGGGGGCATCACAGAAGCACAGCCTTCCCCACGACGTTCGTTCTCACAAACTCCAGACCAAACCGCGATGATGCAATGGTTTCTCAGACCACTTGAATCGATTTAAACAGCATCTACCCACAGATGTTTAGAGATCTCCCTGGTATCTCCGTCCAAAGCCTACGACGACAGTTCCAGTGCCCTTGTCAGTCCGTTCCCACATAACACACAATATATTGAAATCTGCTGCGATGCTTATTGTCATTTAATTTCTTTCTTTTTTTTGCAATAGAATCAGAATCCAACCATCTGCCACAAATTAGATTCTCTCAGTCTACGGTGATAAATGTTTCTCATGGAGCCCCCACCCCCCCCCCCCACCCCCCACCCTATAGTATATTCCAAACATAACATAACATAAATTACTTTTTCTTTTCCGAGACGAATGTGATTAAATAAGTAATTTATATGAAAGGTCTGAAATTGTAATATAAGCCATTCTCACAAATTACAATGGGTATAGGGAGAATCGAGCAGGTCGTTAACGCCTTAAAATATCAAGCGCGCCGCCCGTTCGCCGGGATTCGACAAATACCGTAAGCGGCAGGCTGGCATTTAATCGGCGGAAGCCGACACGTTCATGAGTGCGCTGAAAAATATTCCCGTCTTAAAAAGAAAGCCTTAAAAAAATTATTTAAAAAAAACTGCATTGCCCATATCGTGTCTGTTAAGATTTTCTTTTTTAAATATCTCTTATGACTTTCTTTTATTTGCACTTATGGAGTAATGGTGCAATTTTTCATCCCATCGATGGCTTCAAGAAGCGTAAGATGAAGGACAGTGAAAGCAGCGGCCAGCTTGGGCGGAATGCTGCTGATCCTCTTGGTTTTTATTACAGTAATTACTGCTCTGGTTCAGATTTGGAGCTCTTTGAATGTCTTTTTCTCCATAACTCTGGATGACACAGTTCAGGCCTGGGTGTTCTGCTGAAATGTCACCCACATTTTTCTATCGTACTTTTTTTTTTACTGTCTTAGTATTGCGAGATTCCCAAGGACAATAAAGAGCAAGCAAAAGAGACAAGCCCAGATGCGACTGGCTTTTATTATTGCAATTTCCCATCATTAACAATAGTTAAATGACCCCTCCCCCCCCCCATTTATCGCTGAAAATATTAAATTAGCTTAAACATGACGACCATTACTGGGACACTTGATGTAAACACCGGGAGTGAGGACAATGGAGAAATCACATTCGCGAGAAGGAAAAAAAAAACTACGATACATTACACATTGTTTTGAAGCCCATTTGCTCATCCTCAGACTCAATCTGTCTGGGTTTTCAGTTGGCCGCCAAAAACACAATGGACTCTTTCTGTCGGCAGCAATGCAGCTTTTGATCCTGGCCAAAGGTCAGCCAATTATCACACCTGAACTGCCTAATTATGCTGATCCAGCTGCCCCAGCTGAGCTGCCTGGCGTTGTACCGTTATCCCTCTTATCTCTGCATTACATCCGGTAAAGAAGAAGAAAAGGGCTGGAAATGTTCCTCTTCATAGTATTTCTGATAAATATTATATATATATATCTGTGTGTGTGTGTGTGTGTGTGTGTGTATGTGTGTGTGTGTATATATATACATATATATATATACACACACACCGGTTCGGTAATAAGGACAGATTGGCGAGGACAGAAACTGTGGACCGACTCCAATCCAAGGACTGGATTAGGAAACATTGTACTAAAGCATAGATTAATCAGTTTGGACTGCCTGACAGAAGTGAACATTTCAGGTCCAGGATTTTGTTTCAACCAACCAGTTAAACACAAAGAGTCATAGTCATATAGTACTGAACTGGTTGGTTGAAACAAAATCCTGCTCTGGATTTTTACTTTCTGAACCTGAAATGTCCACCTCTACTGCCTGATGTTTAATTGGGACTAGACTTTCCAGTGTAATTGAACCAAATATGTGGTGCAGTTCCTAGGAAGCCAAAATCTGAATTTAACTATATCTTGAGGCGATCATTAAAATATAGTGAGCATTTTCATCCATCCCGTTCACAGCCATTGTTACAGCTCACCCACGACGGATTGCGATGGCTCCAGCTTTCACCGGGCTATACTGCCTGTATAACCACTTTATCCAGAATGTGGACCTCAGTCATTTTATAACCTCACCAGTCGTCATGCAAGCTAATCCACGTTGAGTTTATTGCCAAATCCGAAGGACCAGATGCCTAGATGACCTGTAAACCATCTTCACCTCAATACATTCTGCTGAGCTACTGTAATGTTCCATCAGGTGGTTGCCAATAATCCATGGAAGCTGTTCCATATCATCTTTCCTTACATCCCAACCACTACCTCTGGCAATCTTTTCTCACTGTAAATGGCACATCATTTCAGGGGCCAATACGGCATTCCGCGGCCAACTTTCCAAATATTCCGCTGCTGACAGTGCCCCTGTGTTCATTAGTACACATCTCAGCATTCTCGCCTGCTCCTACTGTAAATCCCCTTCTTCATCATCTCCCCATCCTGTTCCCCCACTCTTCCGTATGCACTAGCACTTCTCCCATGGCAACAATGCACCCCTCTTTTAAAGAGAAACCCCACTCTAGACCCAGATGTTGTTAATTACAGGCCAGGTTCATTCCAGAATGTATAACTTCCATCGCTGCCTACCTCCCTGACTTCTGCTTGTAGAGCTGTTTCTGCAATGCCAGCTGGGCAGTCTTCCGAAACGGTCCTTTGTGTCGCCACAGCCCCCCCCCCCCCCCCCTCTCAACCTCCTGGATGTATCTGTGGCATTTGACGCTATCAGCATATTCTCTTGGCCTCCGTTGGCTAAGCTGAATATCACAGGCACAGCTGGCACCGGCGTGGTCTGTCCTGAGAGGGCGCCCCCCCGGCAGAGCGGTCTTTCTGCACCCCGGCCCTTATCTGCAGGCCGGGATCGGTGCTGCACCCCCTCCTGTTTCCTCTATATACCACATCCCAAGGCTCCGTTATCTCCCCAGAAGATTTCACCTGTCACCATTTATGCAGATGACCTTCATCCTGACTTCTTTTTCCTCTTCAGATTCTCAGGTCTCCTCACACTGCAGCTGAAGCGAAGATACATCCATGGAAAAAATGAAGAGACTACAGTACAATTTTTTTGTTTGACTCATTTCTCAATTTCTGGGTGTGTGTCTGTGAATAATATATATATATATATATATTTTTTTGCAAACTGCAGCCTGGTTCTTCTCTGTTTCTCATTAACGAAAAGCTTCTTCCTTCTTTCATCGGACAGTCCTGCTTCTGTGAGCCTGACATACACTGTCCTAGCGGTGCACTTCACACCTGCACTTAATGTTTCCCATTCCTTTTGAAGGTCACTTGATGTCATCCTGTGATTCATGAGAAACTGTCAGATAAGTTAATGGTCATCTCTTGCATTAGAATGTCGCTTCTGCCCTTTACCTGACTGGCTTCTTCTTCATTTTCTTCCTGTCTACTGCTGTGTTAGAAATCTTAAACCTAGAAGCAATCTGCTGCTCAGCGTAGCCTTCTGCCAGCAGAACTACGATTAAACCAGGATTTAAAAATGCAGATTAGTTTAAAAATATGGAGTGGACTCTTCATTTGTCTGCGGCTGTATTTTGCAGGAAGCTGGGCGTATCTTCTCTACCTTCACACTACATGTGAGCACCCTTGCAACACAGTTCGCTGGACCTGATGATCCTCATTCCCAGTGGTCACTGTCTTCAGCTGGACGCACTTAAGGCTGATCAACATGCAGAGCTACGTAACCGACGCAAGTAGCCTCTGTTGTTGCATGCATTTATACATGTGTGCTGGTGTGTCTGTATCACTCTGCAATTACACCGCCAAAACGGTATGTGATACATACTTTCGGACGTTGCATTTATTGAATTCCCATTCTGTGATATATTCAATTGTTGAATCATACAGTTGAAACAGAAAAAAAGACAAACATTTAACAAAGTATCCATTTAGTCCTTATATTTGTCCATCCGTGTTCTGTACCCACTTGTCCTATGTAAAGGGGGGGGCTATTTCAGAGACTATTGACATAAGGCAGGGAACAACCTGGATGGAGCACCAACACACACAAGTAATTTGGTAACCTGAGTATGTCTTTGTACTGTGGGGTGTATCAGAGTACCTAGAGGAAACCCCCAACTACACAGGGAGAACAAGTAAACTCCACTCACCCCAGCAGAGATTTGAACCCAGAGGTGTGAGGCAACAGCGCGAACCACTGCACCGCCATGCCGCCCCATGCAGTGCTAACCACTGCACCGCCATGCCGCCCCATGCAGTGCTAACCACTGCACCGCCATGCCGCCCCATGCAGTGCTAACCACTGCACCGCCATGCCGCCCCATGCAGTGCTAACCACTGCACCTCCATGCCACCCTCAGTTATGTTTGTGCTGCTCTCAACTTGCCATAGACAAATTTGGAAAAATGTCAACCCACTACAGAGTCACTCTTTATGCATTTTCCCTTCTAAAGTTGATGTCAATACCACTTTTTAGTTTAGTAAAGCACAAATAAACTTGATGGAGGTAAGTGAAATTGACCTGAATGTTTTGTAGGCCTGTTGCTTTGATGGCTAAGGTGGGTTATTAATGCTAAGATATAACTAAGGCTTCATTAGCTTCAATCAGCAGTGTAAGTATACCTGATATTTATGCTTTTTTCTCTCCCATTAAACCATAAAAAAAACAGATGTTACTAAGGGGGTGGCCAATCTTATCCGCAAAGGGCCGCCTGCTGTGTATGCAGGTTTTCACTGCAACTCCCTAATTAGGTCACTAATTAGAGGACTGATTCGCTGAAGTGTCGTCACAGCTGGGTTTGAACAGCTGACCTAAAGGTTACCCCAAAAACCTGCATATACACCGGCCCTTTGTGGGTAAGATTGGCCACCCCTGCCTTACTGTACATGGTATCTTTATGTTCTATAAGCTATTCAATAAAAACACAAACTTAACAGTACTAGCATCCAAATTGTCAATGGAGAATGGATAGGTGGGTTGTTTTTGAGGCTCACTCAAGGCTATCTGAAGGATAGGAATGGAGAAAGTTGGGTAAACATTTACATAGGGGGATTTGCAGCATAATTTCTGCTTAGTCTGGGCGAATTCTCTGCAATCAGCTACAAAATAACAGATTGTAAAACAAAATAAAACAGCATAATAGTGTTATGGCATAATTAATCTTAGTGATCCACAGTACTTCAAAAAAAAAACAGTAACATCTAACATGCTGCTTGTTGCTACTCTGCTTGCGAGAAATAAACAGTAAGAGAGCAGTCGGGGTGATGCATGTTGGCACCAACGACATAGGCAAGGGCAGGAGGGCTGGTCTGCAGGATAAATTTATAGAAGTCGGGGATAAGCTTAGAAGCAGAACATCCACGGTGGTATTCTCTGGAATACTTCCCATGCCATCTGCAAGCCAGGCTAAGTTAGCTGAGATAAGGAGATTAAATGCGGGGTTAAAAGGGTCGTATAGAAAAGAGGGGTTTAGGTTTATGGGGCACTGGAAGACCTTCTGGAACAGGTGGGACCTGTACAAGCCGGATGGGTTGCATCTGAACCAGGTGGGAACCAGTGTATTGGGGAGGCGTATGTGTAGAGTAATCGAGGAATGTTTAAACTAGGGACTGGGGGGGCAGGGAGGTTAGTTAAGAATATAGGTGGGGAGAGACGGAAAGCCCAAATTAATATTAAAGGCACTATAAAAGGCCTACCCTTTGCGGTCTGTATCTAAATGCTAGGAGAAGTAGAAACAAAATTCATGATTTAGAGGCTTTAATATCATGAGACACTTACAACATTATAGGAATAACTGAAACAGGGATGAGCGACAATGATAGAGAAGAATATCATATAGATGCTTACATGTTGTTCCGTAGAGACCGGATAGGCAGGAAGGGAGGTGGTGCTGCAGTATATGTGAAAGAAAACTTACCGGCAAGGGAGCTCACTGATAAAAATAAAAGTACAGAAACTGTATGGACAAAACTAGATGCTAAAAACTCAAATGGCCTAATTCTCAGTGTTTGTTATAGAGCATCTAATGAAGCTGCAGAGGAAAGCAGAATGTTATATGACGATATCAGGATTATGAGTAATAAAAATGATGTTGTGGTTATGGGTGATTTTTATTTACCTGGGATACAGTGGGACACAGTCTCTGGCTCTTCTGTAAATGAACCTGAGATGGTGGAATTAGTACAGGATTGTTTTTTTACTCAGATTGTTAATACCCCTCCCAGGGGAGAAGCCCTTCTTGATCTTGTTTTCTCTAATAACCAGGATAGCATTGGAAAATTAGAAGTTTTAGCACCACTGGACAGTAGTAATCATAACATGGTTAAATTTGAGGTTAATATTAGTGTCCAAAGAGCAAAGTACAAAACAAAAATATACAATGTTAGGAAGGCTAACGGTATGAGACTGAAACTAGAAACTGTAAACTGACATTAAAAGCTTCTTCCAATATTTTAACTCCAAAAGAGCTCTAAAAGCTGAAATCACTAATTTTCAGGATAGTAAGGGCATTATAATTGAAAATGAAATTAATATAGTAAATGAGTTTAATGATTATTTTACACGGGTGTTCACAGTAGAGAACACGAGTAACTTACCATCATTTAGTACGAATACAGCGTCGTCTATGACCAATATATGTATAACTGAGGCTGATGTGGTACAAAGCCTAGCTAAGCTCAAAATAAACAAATCACAGGGCTGTAATGGCATCTTACCTATAGTTTTAAAAGAGATGAGGGACATTATTAGCCAACCTTTAACTTTACTCTTCCAGAAATCGTTATCTGCTGGTGTGGTACCTTCTGATTGGAAGCAAGCTGATATAACGACCATATTCAAAAAAGGGGATAGAAGTAATCCAGCATAATGTAGGCCAAACTAGCATTACTGGAGAAATAATGGAAGCTATAATCCAAGTGAAAATGGTAGATTAGCTGGATTCAAATACCATTCTGAGGGATAGCCAACATGGGTTTAGGAGAGGTAGATCCTGTTTAACTAATTTACTTGAGTTCTTTGAGGAAGCTACAAGAGAAATTGATCACAAAAAGGCCTACGATGTGATCTACTTAGATTTCCAGAAGGCCTTTGATGTTGCTCCCCCAAAAACGGCTCTTGCTTAAGCTCAAAGCTGCAGGGATTTTAGGAACTGTAGCAGCTTGGATCGAAACTGGTTAACAGACAGGAAGCAGCGAGTAGTTGTTAGAGGCACAATGTCATAGTGGGCCTGCATTCATAGTGGGATACCACAGGGTTCAGTTTTAGGACCACTATTATTCCTAATTTACATTAATGATATTGACACCAATACATACAGTAAACTGGTTACATTTGCAGATGACACGAGGGTGGGTGGTGTAGCAGATACTGAACTAGCAGCACAGAGGCTACAACAGGATCTTGATTTAATTAGTGAATGGGCTGATACCTGGCAGATGAAATTTAACGTAGATAAATGTAAGGTAATCCATGCAGGGAGCAGAACTTTAAAATACAAATATTTTGTGGATTTCACTAAAATAAAGGCAGCTGATTACGAGAAAGATCTTGGTGTGTATGTTGATGCTTCCATGTCCCACTCTCTCCAGTGTGGGGAAGCAATAAAAAAGGCCACTAGGATGTTGGGTTACATCTCTAGGTTTGTGGAGTTTAAGTCAAGGGAGGTGATGCTATGATTATATTATACTGAACAAAAATATAAACGCAACACTCTTGTTTCTGCTCCCATTTTTCATGAGATGGACTTAAAGACCTACAATTCATTCCAGATACACAATATTACCATTTCTCTCAAACATTTCTCACAAATCAGTCTAAATGTGTGATAGTGAGCACTTCTGCTTTGCTGAGATAATCCATCCCACCTCACAGGTGTGCCACATCAAGATGCTGATCTGACATCATGGGTAGTGCACAGGTGTACCTTATACTGCCCACAATAAAAGGCCACCCTGGAATGTGCAGTTTTTTGCTTTATTGGGGGTCTGGGGACTCAGAACCGGTCAGTATCTGGTGTGACCACCATTTGCCTCATGCAATGCAACACATCTTCTTCGCATAGAGTTTATCAGATTGTCAATTGTGGCCTGTGGAATGTTGGTCCACTCCTCTTCAATGGCTGTGCGAAGTTGTTGGATATTAGTGGGAACTGGTACACGCTGTCGTATACGCCGGTCAAGCACATCCCAAACATGCTCAACGGGTGACATGTCCGGTGAGTATGCTGGCCATGCAAGAACTGGGACATTTTCAGCTTCCAAGAACTGTGTACAGATCCTTGCAACATGGGGCCGTGCATTATCTGTCTGAGTGGCTGGTCTCAGACGATCTTGGAGGTGAACCTGCTGGATGTGGAGGTCCTGGGCTGGTGTGGTTACACGTGGTCTGCGGTTGTGAGGCCGGTTGGATGTACTGCCATATTCTCTGAAACGCCTTTGGAGACGGCTTATGGTTGAGAAATGAACATTCAATGCACGAGCAACAGATCTGGTTGACATTCCTGCTGTCAGCATGCCAATTGCACGCTCCCTCAATGCTTGTGGCATCTGTGGCATTTTGCTGTGAGACAAAACTGCACATTCCAGGGTGGCCTTTTATTGTGGGCAGTATAAGGTACACCTGTGCACTACCCATGATGTCAGATCAGCATCTTGATGTGGCACACCTGTGAGGTGGGATGGATTATCTCAGCAAAGCAGAAGTGCTCACTATCACACATTTAGACTGATTTGTGAGAAATGTTTGAGAGAAATGGTAATATTGTGTATCTGGAATGAATTGTAGATCTTTAAGTCCATCTCATGAAAAATGGGAGCAAAAACAAAAGTGTTGCGTTTATATTTTTGTTCAGTGTATGTCTTGGTAAGACCCCACCTAGAATATTGTGTGCAGGTTTGGTCAGCATACCTTAAAAAGGACATTGCTGCCTTGGAAAGGGTGCAATATAGGGCTACGAGAATGATTCCTAGTCTTAAAGGAATGTCTTATGAGGAGAGGTTAGCTAAGCTGAATCTGTTTAGCCTCGAGCAAAGGAGTCTAAGGGGAGACATGATCCAGGTATATAAGATTCTAACAGGTCTGGATGCTGTTCAGCCAAATGGATAGTTTAAATACTAGAACTCGTGGCCATAAGTGGAAATTAGTGGGAGAACATTTTAAAATGAATTTGAGGAAACACTTTACACAGAATCTGGAATAGTCTTCCTGCTAGTGTAGTGCAAGCTAAACTCTGGGCTCCTTTAAATCAGAGCTAGATAAGATTTTAACAACTCTGAGCTATTAGTTAAGTTCTCACCAAATGAGCTTGATGGGCCGAATGGCCTCCTCTCATTTGTAAATTTCTTATGTTCTTATGTAATACAATGAAATTTACATTTTGACGTAACAATTTTTCAGTAATGATAAATAATCACGTGAATGAGAAAAAACACAACTGAACTGTTGGTGACATTTTTGGAAAACCTTTTATTGAAAATTTACCACTTCAAAATGTGAAGTGTTGAACTGCTAATCAGTTCACCTCAATGTACCCCAGCGTCTTCTAGAATCTGGACAAGGATCTTGCAAGTAAACAAAGATCCATGCATACAAAAGCTGTATGTTAACTGATAAGATGAGGCCTAAATTAATGCTGTTATGATGCTGTTTCATTTCAGCCATGTGAGTGTTGAGCTACCAGTGACTCCACTGACAAGAATGTTGTTGTTTTTTTTTTTTAATCAGGCACTTTTAATTTAATTTCTTCCCATCTCCAAAAAACATGCCACTTAAATTGATTAGAGACATACTTGCGCTGATATTCCTTTTCCTCCAGGAAAGCACTGGGCACTATCTGATCATTTTCACACACAGCATATTGCATGTACTCCTGAGTTATGCATTTACTCAATTAGCAGATTGTTCCTCTGACTACTGCCTGATTACAGGCGTCACAAAGTTTAATCCGATAAACTAAGGGAGTGTCCTAAGCATCTGCACAACTGGCAGGCGAACAGGAATGGAGGGAGATTTGTGGACTTCATTCTTCCCTACTTCAGATTTTAGCATTTTCACCTTGACTTTCTTAGTATTCTTTAATGGGGGGGTACTGGAAACTTCTATCTGTATGGTTGCTACTAACCTGCGCTCTATGCAAAAGACCAAAAAAAAACCAAGGAGATGCACGAAAATGGGTCAGGCTTGGAGATCTGGAGCAGGCTGCTCCTGGGAGCTACGTGACTGCCTTTCTGTCCATGAGTCTCCCTGAGCAGGTGTGAAGGCACCGGGCTGCTCTCGTTTCTGCTAAGGCGCTTTATATTCGCAGAGCGGACCGTTACAGAAATGGAATGCAGACTAAAACGGAGGCGAAGAGTCCAGCTGCACACTTTGAACCAGAAAAGAGAGATTTCAAACTTGATTTATGGTCTCCGTTTATTATTTTTTACATGCTAGATACTACACAGATGGTCTCTAACTTTAAAATATATTCCTTTTTATCTCTAATGATAATGATACTAGGGGCGGCATGGTGGTGCAGTGGTTAGCACTGTTACCTCACACCTCTGGGACCCAGGTTCGAGTCGCCTGGGTCACATGTGTGCGGAGTTTGCATGTTCTCCCCATGTCGTCGTGGGGTTTCCTCTAGGTACTCCGGTTTCCCCCCACAGTCCAAAGACATGCTGAGGCAAATTGGACTTGCTAAATTGCCCGTAGGTGTGCATGTGTGAGTGAATGGTGTGTGAGTGTGCCCTGCGATGGGCTGGCCCCCCATCCTGGGTTGTTCCCTGCCTCATGCCCATTGCTTCTGGGATAGGCTCTGGACCCCCCACGACCCAGTAGGATAAATGCTTTGGAAAATGGATGGATGGATAATAATACTAAATTACCATTTCTTATTCAATTGGTTCACAAATCCACAAACAATACATAGAAAAACAAAAATAAGAATCAAATTGAACTAAGATCCTTACTCTCTTGTTTAGCGCAGATCAGTACATGCCGTGACATCACAGCATAGCTTTTTTTTTATTCCGCAGACAGTTTCTGAATCATGGTACAGAGGACGCCAAGCCGATGATTTAAAAACTCTAGCTGGACGTATAAGTGCTTGCTCCTGCCCTCTGTGTGCTGGGGTAAGCTCATCTTTATTTCTCTGCATGCTGACATCTCAGCGGATGCAGGCAACCAGCTACCGTACAGAACTGACTATGTATTCAGCATGTTCAGCTGTTTGCTTTCATTCAGATCGAGAACTGGCTCATTATTCACTTTTGTTTACATTTTACTAGAGCAAGAGCCTATTATTCCATCTGTATTGAAAAAAAAACTTTTAAAAGTGGTTGAATGATAATTAATAGGACCAATTTTGTATTTAAAATGGTTACACCCTGTCCTGGGTCATTGCATAGGACAAGCAGGTATAGAAAATGGATGGACAGTTGTATGTATGGATGGATGGATTAATTAATTGATTGTTAGTTTTATTTAACAGTATTCAGTTCAACAGTGATATAAATTTGTCACCTAGAACCTGCTAAACAAAACTGGCTTTGTTGATTGGTTTTATTGGTCAGCTGATACAGTCCTGGAATGAATCAGATGAGTAAGTGAATACAATCATCAAGTTCGCAGATTCCTTATACAGTAGGTGCATCTTCCCACACATCAGACCTGCTGTGACCCAGTTCTGGCCCACTTTCTGAACCTTAATATTATCCTCATAGCATACAGAGAGAGGGCTTTTCACGGGGCCGGGTCTGGCAGGTGAAAGTGCTGACTGTAAGGACCCACTGGTGAGCCAAGCACAGACTTGGCCCAAAACAATAACAGTGTCTATATCACATGACCTCTGTAGCTTATATAGAGCGAGTTTCACCATAGATAGAGACTTAGACAGGTTAGAAATGTTCATGTACAACTAGAAATGAAATTTCTAACATTGCAGTCCCATACCACACTTCACAGGCTAATTTAACTTTAATTATACAAAATGTTTAACACTTTATTTTTTTTTTATTTTTGATCCAGGACTCGTGACCTATTTGGAATTTTAACAACTCAGCTATGAATGGAAGTCAAAAGTTAAAAATTCATACATTTTTCTCATAGCATAATTCTGATGTCTGCAATGCATTACAAAATCACATATGTTCTAGAATGTGTTTAACCGGATCTCAGTAAGTACATCGCTAGTTTTTTTGGATTTGGTCACGATAAATCCTTTGTTTTTCCTAGTGCCTTTGAGTCAGTGAGAGCAGTTTAGTGACACCATTGTGAGAGAGGCACAAGGGACTCTACCAGTGTGAAATAGGTGTAGGAGACTCTGCCAGTATGAAAGAGGCATGAGAGACTCTGCCAGTATGAAAGAGGCATGGGAGACTCTACCATTGTGAGAGAGACATAGAAGACTCTACCAGTGTGAAAGAGACATGAGAGACTCTACCATTGTGAGAGAGGCATGGGGAATCTGCCAGTATGAAAGAGGCATGGGAGACTCTACCATTGTGAGAGAGACATAGAAGACTCCACCAGTGCGAAAGAGACATGGGAGACTCCGCCAGTGTGAAAGAGGCATGGGAGACTCTACCATTGTGAGAGAGACACAGAAGACTCCACCAGTGCGAAAGAGACATGGGAGACTCCGCCAGTATGAAAGAGGCATGGGAGACTCTACCAGTGTGAGAGAGACATAGAAGACTCTACCAGTGCGAAAGAGACATGGGAGACTCCGCCAGTGTGAAAGAGGTATGGGAGACCCTACTAGTGTGAGAGAGATATAGAAGACTCTACCAGTATGAAAGAGGTGTGAGACATTCTACCAGTGTGAGACAGGCATGGGAGACTCATAGTTGCCTGGTTATTGTGTGGAATTCTATCATCGCTTTTATCTCAGTCATTTTCCTCCTTTCTGATTGATGGCAAACTCAGCCTACCTGTTTTCCTAAAGGAAGCCTAAATCGTATGAGTTTAATAAGACGGTGTGCTGAGCAGATCTCAACCTACTGAAAAGAACAAAGGTAACGAATAAGTCGTAACTGGAAATCTATCAGATAAATCTTAAGCATGACTCTGTGTGCATGAACATCACTGGGAGGAGGAAGGGTGTGAAGTTCAACCACAGCTACCCTGGGGGATGTTGTTGGTCTAGTGGTTAGGATGCTTGCCTCGAGATCAAGAGATTGCAGGTTTGAGTCCCATCTATGGTGCTACCATCATTGGGTCTCTGAGAAAGACCCTTAACCCCAATTCCAGGGGGACTGTCTTTGAATTTAGAAAAATGGAAGTGACTCTGGGTAAAAGTATCTGCTAAATGCTATAAATGTACCCTGACAGACATTAGTTAATGAGTCTGCTGTGAAACCAGAGACTGTGCAGCCAGTGGTTGGCTATGCTCTCAGCTAACTTTAACTGTCTTTAATACAATGAATATTTTCAGCTAGTATTTATCTTAGGTATTGTTTTCCAAAAACGACATGATGATGCTTTATTTTGCTTCATCTTTTTCAGACCAAGTGTCTCAAATCAACTTTTTTTCCAACAGATCTTTTGCCCCAGTATCTAAAAGAATAAATGATTCCCATCCTCAAAGTCCTTTGCACATTTTTCTGAACTTTAGGCTGCCAAGGGATTCTTTTTTAAAGCAATAGTTTATGCAGAGTCCCGGAAAACTGTGGACCAGCTACAACCAGAAAGTAGCTTGGGAATTCAGGATAGCACCCCCCCACCATTGAGAGGCTTTCATCCTCCACCCCGTTAAATTGAAAACAGAACCATTGGTGAGTTCTGCTGGATTGCCAGGGTGCATTAGTCATGATATCGTACTGGGGTAGTTTGTCCAGACAGAGATGGAAACAAGGTGAGATGAAGAGGTCAACGCAGCTAGAAATCTCAATACGGCAAATTTTTGAAGCTGCACTACAGGTTAGCAATTTCATTTCCCCTTTTCTGTAAAGCATTTATGGAATTATTTTTGTTTACAAGCTCAAATTAAAGTGACTCAGTTATCTTGTTCCCATTCCATGCTCTTTTGGTATATTTGTGTAATGTTATATTTTCAGGTCTTAGAAATAAATTCCTCACTCATTGGTGTCAAGTATGGATACATAAATATTTCCCAGAGTAATAATTCATGAAACTCCTCAACCATTAGTTTCTTTCATAATTTGAAGAGACAAAACTCTGTGTTTCTGATTGAATGATGTACTTCGGTCAAGACATAATACTTCTGGCGTTTTTGGCAGAATGCAGGGAGCAATAAATAATTTTGCAGCGTACACAGTGTATCCTTGAATGCAAAAATTCTTGCAACATGAATTCCAACGTAGAGTAAAATTACTCCTAACTGCAGTACACAAAGTGGGATTAGAAATTACTTCGCAATTTATGCTGCAAAGGTAGGTCAAATCTCAAAATGGAACCTTTCGCTTTTTAAATAGCCGACAAAGCTTATACATATATTTGAAAACCTCCTTTCTTCATCTAGGGAATTCCTTTTTCACAGAGGACTTGTTACTTTTGGAAAGGTCATGATGCAGCAATTTCCTTGATATGGGAAATCAAAGTTTGACAAGACCAGCTACAATCATTTGGTCTAATGTGTCATTAGCTTAATAATACCTGACATTACTAAGAAGGATCTAGTCATTAACACATAGATTGAACTTTTGTTTGAACCCGTTATGAGGGTTTTATTACATTTTAATAGATGTGTTATCCTGAATCATTTACGAGGCGTCTTCTCCATCCTTGAGGGCGTGATATGAAATACTCATACCAGTTCCATGTATTTGACTAATTTTAGCATAAAGCAGGAAATCCCTAAACCAACTGTTCCTTACTAGGCAATAACCATGTAGCTTCATACATGCAGATCTTGTAAAAAGCATCAGTTCCTAGAGTTTGCTGTCAGCGACCTTTAAAATGCACACATTTTGTCCTAAATAAGACACGTATTCTTCTCAGAAAAATAAGAAGCTCAGATAAGGATTTGTTTCCTGTTTCAGCATCTTTGCTAGGTCTAACCTCTCCCCTCGCCGTTCCCTGATATCCATACACCCGTGGGCCCAAGAGACGAGAGAAATGTGCGGCAAATCCCTTTGCACACTAAACAGAAACACACGTCTCTGCTCAGAAAGGAAGGCCCAGTGAAACCAATGATATTTCATATCAAAATCCAATCACTGCAAATGTCAGTGATGGCGGACGGTTGGCGTTGAAAATTGTCAAATCACCCCAAAAAAATTATAAAGTATTTTTTCCTTTAAAAGAGAAATTAATATAGTTCTTCAGTCATTTGTTTTATAAGAAATACAGAAAAAGAAAACAAAATGAATCAATAATTGATCCATTAATCGAAGAATTAGTTTTTATGCCGTGGCAGCTAAATGTTTCGAGTTTTTATTAAAAAAAGAAATATCTATGAATTCTTGAATGAATCTGGCTTCTCATTCCTTCATTTTTTTCTTGAGTACAGCTTGCTCTGATCCTTACTTACATTCTCATTCTTGCAGTTACAACCAATAACCCATTCCTTTCTGGACTGCTGTATATCACAGACACCATCATTTTAGAAGATGTCAGTCCGATAAAGGGAGGCGAATTTTATTCAGTGGACCCTATTTCATTCCTTCTGCAAACTTTAAAATATCACTCTTTTTTCCTGTTAATGGTTTGTAAAATATGGCTCTAGCACAACTCAGCAGAAAGGGGAATATCAAGTAAGCTCAAGGAAATGAAGGAATATTGGATTAACTGTAGTATTTTCGTACTGAGCAGAACACTGAACATATTTTAATAAGCGGCAGCCGCTGAATGCTTCAGTTACTATTGTCACGTCATTTTTTTCGTTTATTGGGTCACCGACTCTAGTGAGGGAAGTTGAAAGGCACCTTGTTTACCAACCAGCAGATTAAGAAGCACCATTAATCCCGAGAATGTGTCACTCTCACCTCTGAATGTGGAATGACTGATTCTGTGAGGGCTGACCAGCAGCTGGAATGGGTTACTCGAACCGCGGTGCCTGCAGCCTGGAGTCGTCTCGCGTGAGGCCTCGCGGATGGTGCCTGAGAGCAATGCAGCAACTGTGAAAGGAGAGGATGTCATTTTCACCGCCCCCCCCCCCCTCTGATGTTAAAAACAGGTAGGCTCCTTTTTTTAACCTCTGAAGGAAAAGTGATGGATTATTTTTTGCTCCTCAGAAACATATTGTTTTCCTTAGAGCAGCAGGATATTCTATTTGCTGAGGCTTTTCTTGAAATATTACGCATATCAATCTTTGGTGGGATGCCAGCAGTATGGACTTCGCAACATGGGGGAATGTTTAAGCATTTTCTCCCTTTTTATAGATGCTGAAACATTTACTAAACAGTCCCAAAAAGCAGATGTTAGACTGTATTAACACAAAACATGTTTACACTGGAGTGAGAAAAGGTGCTATTTTTTACTGTGTAAAACTTTTACAATGTTTTTACTTAAATGTACCATCCAAGGATGTGAGAAAGCAAAATAAAATGTTATATATGATTTTAAAGGAAAATATTTCTAAGGTGTGATGTATTCATTTGATTACAAGTCATAATACTGGAATTGTACCAAATATTTCATTTTCAGCATTGAGGTTTCCAAGCATAAGCTATTGTGGTAAGTGGTAACAATATGGAGGATCTCAAGAAAACCACTTTGTGTGCGTGTGTGTGTGTGTGTGGGCATGTATATATTATACCAGATGTCCCCACAATGTGATAAAAATCTGTTATTTTGACCTTGCGGGGACATTTTTTCAGTCCCCAAAAGGGAAAACTCAATTTTATAAAAATTTGCGACTGCTACCGGAAAACGAAAAATGCCAAAAAGTCTCGTATTTTGTTCGGTTACTTATGGTTCAGGATAGGACTGGGTCGGGGTCCCCACAAAGATATAAATATAAACGTCTAGACGTCTGCCTGTGTGTGTGTGTGTGTGTGTCGGGGGGTATTTAGCCCACTGAAGTCAAGGAGGACAGCATTAACAGGGGATGGCATTACTGAGGCACGGGTGAACTTATAAATCAAGTCAGAGTCGCAAGGATGGCCGTAAAATTGAAGAAATATAAAAAACAGCCAATGAAATAATATCCGGGAATTAAAAGTAGAGATGGGCAGAAGCGGCACAGTGTCAGGGCTTAGATCAGCACACCTGCCAACAGGCCTTAATGAGTGGAACGTCCCTCACTGGGCCTGGTGGCAGCGGAGGTGCGAGGGAAGGCCTCATACCTGCACCTCCAGCTCCCATCTGCAGTTTAACACCTGAGCTCTCCGACCGCGACGGCTCACCTGCCAGTGCCGTGATTAAGGACCTAATGGCTCAAAGCTGACGGGCCTGGAAAGGGTGCCTACCTCCAGGTGCAGGGAGGACAGCAGGGGCGGGGCCTCCGCGCTTAACGAGGGAGACGCACGGCCCCTTCAGGAAGGGGGTCTTCCTGAACCACTCGAAATCCAACGAAAAAATGTACAGTGCATTTATACCACAAACAAAACAGCTCTCTAATATTAAAAAATGAGCAAAATAAAATGTAATAAATAAAAGGGAAATACCATCTTGCATTAAGCATGAGAAAATATATGTATCTAACATTTCACAATGTTATTCTAAATAACAAAGGACATAACAGATGAGAGTTACCCTTAATGGATCTGGGATTTATTTCAGCATGTCATGTACAAATGATCTAGAACTGTCTGTGTTCTTCCTGACCTGTGATGGACCGGCCTCCGCTCTCCTGCTGGGAGATGGATAGATTGATTTTTACATTTTTTTGGAAATTCATTTGAGCTCTGTTGACTAATTGCCTTGTGAAACAAGCGAGCGAAGCTGTCATTTATTGCGGGTAGAACCATTCGTTGAAAAAAAAAGAATCTGAATGATGCAGATGATCTAAGACGCCTCTAGAGAGAAGAAGTAGGAAATGTACTGTACACAGATTTTTGGTGTGTTTTACACGCCTTTGTCGGTGGAATAAAAAATGTAAACCTCGGTCGGCTGAATTGTGATACTGCTTGTTGCTTTTCCCGAAATAAATCAGAGACAATCTGAAGTACGGTTATGACAGATGACCCGCAGAGCAAAAATAAGAGTATCCTGTGAGTATCCTGTCCAGAAAACGTTCACTTCTGAATAGCGAGAACTTGAACGTTCATCTGATTCTTTCTCCCTAGTGTGAAATACAACATTCTGTATAATTAATATAATAATACATTTAATAAAATTATACTAATTTTATCACGTCTGCTCTATCCTTTGATTAAATTGTGTTGTTGACTTTGTTTTCCATGTAAGGAAACATATGAAACGAAGCCATGATTATATATCTGTCCTATAATTTAAGTTTATGAATTTGCAGATACATTATTTGTAACTATTATGTAGCTAAGCTGACAAAAATCCTCCATATTAATGTGGCTTCTTTATTTATTACTTATTTCTCAAATAATTATAATTTTATTTATTATAATTAAAATGTGTATTTCATTCATTTTTGCAGATATTTAGTTGTAATGACAAATGCTCATATAAAAAAGGCTTAAAAGGATTAGTTTGCTATGGAAGATTTTTTAATTTTTTTTTTTAAACAGGCTGTTCATCTTTAAAAGAGGATTTCACCCACTGGCTACAGTATATCGTACGATTCTCACTGAGCATTTCACCATTATTGAGAATAGTCTGTACTGTTTCGTAGTCCCAAGAGTCAATGGGAAATATTTGACTTTAGAAATCAGTAGAGAGTCTATGTCTTGTAAGGTGCATATCACATATTTGGACGTATTATTTTAAGCAGTTTAACACATTGTTCGGCGCGATGCAATTCCACAAATGGACAGAATGTAGTGGCAATGGCTTTAACTGTGTTTAAACATAAATGCAAAATACATTATTTGTGTTACGAAAAGCTGGCATATTTTAGAAAACAAAAAGCTCTTTCTTTGTTTGAGGAGAACACAATACTGTTTACTTTCGATATGTAGCTCATTGTCTGTTAATTATCCAAATTAACCTAATGCCATTAAAACCTGACACCGCTCCTAGCCAGATATGCCTGAGCCCTATACAGACTTCACCACCATCCTTTTGACTCCGGATGACACCATATCTGAATAATTTAAACTCTATGTTAGTCCCGGCTCCTTTGTGTGCACGTCCAGCACGCGGACCAGCTGACCCACGGTTCTGGGGCACTGCATAAGAGACGATGGTCTTAACTGCTCCCTGAGGACCAGGCCCATGCTCTACCGACAAGCTAGTAACCCCAAACGCTGACATCGCCCCTGTCTCGCTAGACCTCGGCAAGCAGGATCAAACTTCCTGGTGCTTAGCTCCTCCCACTGCTGAAAACCTCACTCCTAAACAAAATGCCTCAAGCTTTCTCACATTTTGGCTGCTCTGCATTCATATTACTAAATTCATACACAAGTAGTTCTTTATAAATGTGCAGATCCCAAGTAGGCCTTATCAGCAGGCGGAACATGCTATTCTTTCATCCCACGATTATTTATTTTGGAGTCAAAAATCCACTGCTGATTTGAGGTATTTAACAGCGTTTAATATATGTACCGCTGTGGCGAAAAGAGGCGTGCTGGGACCCGCGTCAATCTGCCGAGACGTGCGTTAGGTCTCGCTGAGAAGCTGCCTCTGTGTGTCTCCAGCAAAACAGAGGAGAAGATCCTGGAAGGAAGAGAAGAGCAGCGGCTGGCCAGAGTGTCAGCACCCCCTGCTGGCTTTATCGGCCTGAGGCCTCGGATACCTGCTCCCCGTGACCTGCTCGCCTCTCCCCTATGTACGAATGAGATTTCCAGAAACTTCTCATGAGCGCAAAGCACTGCGGAGCAGTTTTCTTGCTTATTTGCAATGCACATCTTTCTCTGGGCTCCCAGATATGCCAGATATTGCTTTGCATTGATTACTGGGTCCCCTGGGGTAGAAAGAGAGTGATACCAGACCACAGAAACACTCGTCAGTAGGAGCCGCCGATTCTGACATCGCTGAGGTTTTCTTTTCTAGTCTACTGTCATCATCCACCTGTTTTAATGAGCCTATCCTGTCACAAAGGTCAAGCAATTAGCATAAAATATGGCACGCCGAGAAGGGCTGGTGCGGCGCTAACATGAAATTAATTTCACAGAAATCTTTCAGCATGTAGCTTATTGATTCTTACGTAAAAAAGTGGGCATTTTTGCGCCTATTGTGTTACTTTTAGACTGTGCTGAGACACTGCCAGTTCTCATTAAAAGGTTACAAATCAGCCGACCTTTTTCTCATGTCATCCTTGCATTATTTATGTTCGTTATGCGCAACCTGGGCTGGGTCTTCGTGAAACTGCACAGCCCTAAGAACGTTAGCTGAAACCTGTAACCGTTGAACTCTGAAGCATGAGCCTTCGGCAATTTTCTTAATTTATTTATCCAAAGTGACATACAATTGAGAATGCAGGGTCGTCTAGTCCCTTGGGTTAAGGGCCCAATGGTGAAAACTTTCTTTTGACCAGGAGATTTGAACCCTAATCATGGGCACAATGTCCTAACCCGCGGAGGCCCACACCACCCCAGCATTAGCTTGCATTAATGTTGCCATGCTGGCATATTTGTCTTTGCATTACCTCACTTCCTGTCTGCCCTGGAATCTGGTTGCTGGTACCACAAATTAGCAGGGGCCAGGGGTAAATGCTCTCACCTCCTCGGCGCATTTCTGTCCCGGCCTATACTAAGTTCGGGTACCTGACCTGTCGCACCTGTGAAACGCATGTTTCAAACTGTACCACGACGTGAAAAGGAGAAGCCCGACTATTTGACAGCCAGGCCTGTTTCACACGTTTCCTATCTCTGGGACATTTGCAGAAGGAGACGGCTGTCCCCCCGGTAAGGAGAGTCTCCGTAAGCGGAGGGACAGAATCCCCACCCTTTCAGGAAAACCAAAGCTAACATTCATTAGCATTGTCAAAGTTATAATAACAATCAGACATTTTCAATATAAAAGTGTGAAAACGTGCAATGTTTTATGAAACATTAAATTCCAGGCAGAAGGGCAGAAAATCAGGGGGAGTCTCCGGAGTGCTGGAGTCTGGGGAAAAGGGCCGAGCGACAGCCGCACGTCATTTATAAAGGCGCTGGATACACACGGACAGCTTTATGCCGCGCGTATCGCCCCGCCTAATGGTTACTGTATTTTCACTGCGGGATTAATGGGGTAGCACACTGGGCAATAAATTGGAAATATAACTCCAGAGCGTACTTACTGGGACAATTAAGATAATACAGCTGGAAAAAGAAGAGCCATGAATCGTGGGCTAAAGAGCGCGGATTTTCACACATTGCTTTGCCGCGTGTTGCCCACCGTGGATCCCGCGAGAGTTTAACAGCTACTTGTCCGCTGATTAAAATCGCCACGGCGACTAGGAGGCCCCAGAGGTGCCTGGGAGGCGAAGTAAGGCAAAGTTCAGGGCAGCCAAACTTAGTCCCGGGGAACTCCTCGATCATAAGAAGCACCTCGGACCACCTGTGCCCACTGTACGTTAGCGGCAAGCCAACCTCAGGCTCCGGAAAGTTCTAAAGTCAAACCTCATTCCTGGGGTTCCATCTGCTTTGGGGCAAGCAGAGGGTTGTGTCATTCTCTGAATGTTACTCTAAATGTCACGTTTAATATCTCATTGCGTGAGGACACTTTAAATCGCTGAATATTATAAAATCTCAACACCAGGTTCTTTCAAATGTTTTTTTAATTGTATTACCATAAATCTGTATTACTGGTCAGTAAAATATACCATCAGTACTTCCAATTGTAACACTTTTGATGAAAGACATTAAGTAATATGTAATAGTATCAAAATACTTCTATATTACGAATTTGTGCATGATGTCAAAGTTTTGAACCTGAAATAAGCCTGGTCTCATTTAGGGCTAGCTATTGTGAGAATTAGCTTGCATTCTGTGGTTATGAGCATAAATAATTAGGGATGTTTCTGCATAGCTTATGAAGGTGTCATAAAAAGGTATTACAATCTTGTTCAGGGCTCATTATGTATGTCTTCCCTTTCTTTGATTCATCATTTACCCTTCCTTAGCTGGTGGATAATTTGGTACGAAACGTATTCACCACTGCGTCTGATCACTGTTTACTTATTTAATCACCGAATGTACGATATTTGTAAACATTCTCCGATTGTTACTGCCAATACTGTGTGGTAATTTTTAAAGCGTAATGCCAAAAATGCTAGGTGTTTCCACACTTTTGGCCACTAGCGTACATGGAGAATCCAGTCACACCGCTTCATGTTCGTGAAAGAGAAGAAGCCATTCGACTCCGATAGGAGGAAATCACCGGATATCACTGGCGGTTCTTTGAGGCTACTTTAATAACGAATCACTGCCGAAGTAACACAGGCAATGTTGTGGATTTGCTAATATAAATAAGAAAATCTGCGCCCTTTCTCTACAGGACACTAACAGGGAAAGAGAGGAGAGTGATTTGGGAGGTGCTCACTGCCGTCTTCTTTTAAAATCCTTAAACTGCACCTTAGCCAAATTACTGATCCATTGGCAACCGCCGCACCTCTCCATCCCCGCCGTTCATAAAGCGATGGACACGGGGAAACAAAGAGACTCAACAAGAAAGAGAAAAATCACATCGAAAGTCTATAATTAAGATTAAAGGACTCATTGATAATTCATGGAGATACATGCCCACATTTCTCAAACACAATGCTAATTATAGACTAAAATGCCATTAATCTTTCATGAATTATTAAACTGCATTAGCTTACAAAGGCTGAAAAAAGATTGCTGAGGCATTCTGGAACAGGTGAAAAAAGACAGGTAATTTATATAATTCTGTTGAGCTAAATTAAATTAAAATTTGCACACAGATTGTTCTCGGCTGCAAATAAAACCTTTCTTTGTGTGTGTATCGTTCAGAGTTATATGGAAAATGCAGGTTTAATTCAAAAGAAGTTTATATTTGGTGGAGTTAAGACTTCGCATTTAAGTGCTAATCTCAAATCAGTTTTACCACAGTATGTTTTTGAAAATGTGGGTGAATAAAACTGAAGGCATTTTGAATGATGGTACAAAACTATTGAAAGCAAATATTTATTATCATAATAGTTTTGCAAATCTTGATTATAATTAAGTTAAATTACACCTCTTTATAAACCTTCTTCATTTTCGGCATACATTTCGGGACTCAGGTTTGGGATTTGAGCTTTGATCTACAAGAATTCAGATCAATTATAGGCGAGTGTTAGATGTTTTCCAGGTCAACCTTACGTGTTGTTGTTTGTCCTAACAAAAATCTGTATATTTTTCTGAAAAGTCCTCTGTCAGTTCGATGTGGTTCAGTAAACAGAAAAGCTATTACATGCCCTTTATGAGAGAGGGGGGGGCCTGTATTTTCTGAGAAATGCCAGGTGTTCGTATGGTGGGCACTCACTGGAGAGACTGCCTGCAAACCTCGACTGAAATGGAGGATCTGGATGTAAGAGTGCTTGTACCCTATATACATCTGTGTTTTCATCTTATTAAATACTCATCTAGAGATGGATATCATCCATATCACATTTAGTGTGTGTGTGTGTGTGTGTATATAGAGAGAGAAAGTTTACATACATACATGCATATTTGCATACATACACACTCATAATTAAATGGTTGTTTAACAACAAATGCAAATATTTAACAGAGAAGATATATTTTATCCATTTGGTCCATTACTGTATGATTTATGTCTCATAACATGTTAAACCACATTCTGATGAATCTGTTAAGTCACACAAACTCTGTCTGCAGAATATTACTATGAATAACTATTGCGACGTAATGCAGAAATGCATGGCTTGTTCTCCTGCAGCGCCTGTAGATAGGTGGAGATGCGGAAGGGACACTGTGCCCGGCTACCCTGTGTTTCTCTGAGCAAACGCAGAAAAGTGGTTCTGGGATTTATATGCTGGCGACCCCTAACCCTTTCCAAAGTCCTGAAGGGATTACGCTGTGAATTAAAGATATCAATCATTAATGCATGGTTGGTAACGATCCTTTATTGGTAAATCATAATGGATGATGCTTTGCAAATGTGTCCTGCTCTGGCCAGGGCTCAAAACAAGCAAATTAGGGCTGAAAGTCTCGTTGACCAGGGCCGGAACAAGCAGACGATTGATTTCTTTTCCCTTCCGTCATGCCTGCGCTACAAAGAACCAGTTTTCATTTTATTAGGCTTCTTGTTTAACTAGTATGAAGAAGGAAGGTGCGATAGACGCTGGCGTTCCTGCAGAGTGGCACGTGTCACGGTGTGATAAATGAATCCCTCTCACCTACAATCCCCTGCACTGTCAGTCAGATGGGCGTCGTCCATCTTCATCGCCGTCTTGTCAGGTCGAGCAGCTTGTGTAATATAGGGAGCGGGAGAGAAGGGAAAAAGCCAGGCATCTTGTGCCACGAGATGCACTCCAAACAATAAAATTATATTTTTATTGTCACCATAAGGTCGAATTTGCATAATTTATTGCAACCTGCAAAAAAAAAACGAGCTCCCCCCCCCCTCCGAACTGACAGATGGGGAGGGGGCCGGGACCAGCAATAGCCGAAACCCCCCGACTTCCCTAATGAGGAGCGGAGCATCCCCGCAAACCAATCAAAACGCTGGAAGTTCAATTACGGAATAATAAAGGGACATTTATCATTCAATTAGGCATCTGTCATGGATCCACAAAAGGGAAAACTTATTTCCTGACGAACTCCAGAGCCAATAAGAGGGAGAGAGGTTTACAGAGAGCCAGAAAGCCTGGATATTATATATAGAAGGTGCTTATCCTGCAGCCAGTGGAGATACCTTTGTTGACTTAAACCCCCCCGCATCTCCCCGGCCGGTTCCTTTCCTCTAATAGCCTTGATTACAATGGTTGAATGACATTTCGCAGACTTACGACTGCCTGAGAACTAAGACTCAAGAGCAGCTATATCGGCTGAACCTCTCGGTAACCTAAGCCTATAACCCAATTCTCTTAGACCATTAATAACTTGCTCTGTATACAGTAACATGTCAGCAGCACTCTGTTCCCTAAACCGCCTGGCCCCGGTTTCATTCCGCACCGCCACTGCAGGTACATGCCCTTCCCGCATCACTTCTGAGCGCCGCCGAGGAGCAGTGTCGCATTTTGTTTTGTGTAGTAACTTCCTGAAAATTGCCGAACCAAAATTTTTGAAAAAAAAAATTTTGGGGTTAGTATATAAGTTTGTTCTACGTATAGGTGATATTGCCTATATATTTCATGCATTCCTTTGTCTTCAGAATGTATAACTGAAACGAGAAACGTACTGCTTAAGGTATCCTAGGTACGATATCGGATACGTTTGCAACTGCGAGTTGTGCTGCAATAGCAATTGCGAATTTTAAATATTAGGGTAACGTTTAACTTGATGGGGCATAAATACTTAGTAATAACTCAGGTACTACTGAAGTACAAATTATGAACAAATATAGTTGCAACTTGAGATAAAAGATGAGTCACGGTTCATTAATGATAAACATGAGATCAGCATGTAACTAAGCCTTAGTTGGGAGTTAATTAATACAGTAATAGTATAATACTGCATTATTTGTTCTCTGTTAAGTGAAATGTTACCAATATGGGATATTTATAATATAATAATAATTAAATTCTGTTACCTCTATTTTTTATATATGCAAGGCAGACTTAATTTCACAAATATTAAAATTGAAGATATGGCGGACACATGCAAAATTACGAACATGACGATGACTGTTTTTCACTGTCAGAGCAGGAGTCGACACCCACTTTTAAAACAAATGTTTAAGAATTATTCAGTGACGTCAGTCGCATTTCCCGTCAGCTTTGATGAATGCTGTCGCGCTTTCCTTACGCACCAATCTGCATAATCCCATCGCATGTTTTATAGCCTTGAATCAAAATGCTCATAAATATATGCGCGTCTAGTCCGGCGAGGAAGTAGCTGCAGTTCTCAGAACGCAATGAATGCAAATACCATAATGCATATATCCCCGGATGTTTAAGTGCACTCAGTGGTAATTGTCAAACGTTAAACCTCCCTCAAATACGTAGCTAATCCTACCTACGTTTAGGCCCCTGCTGGCTTATTGAGGGTTTGCATTATTAGTGTCGTTTTTCTGTGTGTTCACAGGCTGCAAAAAGATACATTTAAACTCCTCTGAGCGATGAAAATTCTATGCCGGTTAAGGAATCGGCACAGTATTAGTGTAATGAAGAGTGAGTCAAGAGATGAGGGGCATCTAAATTACTTTATTGCAGTATGAAGATCGGAAAACTGGAAATGAAACATCACGAAGGCTTGGAGAATCTGAAAGAGTAATATTTCTTCCCATTTTTGTTTGTCCAATTTAAAATTATTAATGTCATCAATCCATCCATACATTATCTATAGCCACTTGTCCTACGGAGGGTCTACAGGCACCAACCCATCACAGGGCTCACGCACACACACACACACACACACACACACACACACACACACACACACACACACAGGTTTATAATTATATCTTTGTGGGGACTCTCCATTCATTTCTATGGGGAAAACTCTAATCCCAGCATGACGACCTTAACCCCTACCCAGCCCTAACCTTATCCATAAGTAACCAGACAAAATACGAGACTTTTGGCATGCATCATGAAACTTTTTAGACATGCATCATATCCGGTAATAAAATGCACATACCAGTGCACTGGATATGCGCATACCAGTGTTATTTCAGCAGGTTATACAAATTCTTTTAAATTTATGACCAAAGAAATCACAAACCTTTCAGAACCCCCCCGACAACAAAGTCAAGCCGTCAACATCAACTCTATTGTTATTGTGTGCAGGGACAATGAAATGCTGCAGTAGTCTCTCTTAGTGCAAGAATCACAAATAATAGAATGAAATAAATATCAAAGCATTTATATGTTACTGCCCTGCAAAAGTTTTCATAGCACAGTGTCCTTATCGTACCTTACAACTGTGGTACTGATGCTGCTGCATGAAAGATCGCTCATCAAAAACACCCCCGCGAGCCTGGCACCAGAAGCCACACCCCCTTCACGAAGTCCGTCCGGCCTTCTTGTGGCAGGTTGCCGCCCGCGCCCCCGAGCCTGTCGGCTTCTGTCTGCCGCAGCGCCTCGCTTGCCCTCCCAGCCTGCATGCCAGGTAGCGCAAACAGGCCCGAGATGAAAGAGGCGGCAGGACGCAGGTGAAATCGAGAGGGAGCGCATCGCCGCCGAGAAAAAAGAGAAGCAAAACAAAACAGACAAACGAGTGAAACAAATGGACAAAGAAAGCAAACTATTGGGAGTGGAGACGAGTAAATAATAGATGAGCTCAGCGGCCTAGTAAAGGCTGCTCATTAATATCGTCGCGCGGATTAATTAAGACGCCAAAGCGTCCTTTTCTTCTCTTTAGCGTTTCGCAGGGAGTGTTTCTGATGTCAGGACCCTGTCAGACACGGCAGCTGTCTTCTAGAGGCTCAGAGGTCCGGGGAGAGCCCGTCTTGGGGGTCCTTGCCTCGACTCCCTCCCCGTGCCCGGGGTGCCCGTAAAGAGCGAGCAGGCTGGTGAATAAACCATAAAGGCAAGCGATCACTGCCGAGTCTCCGCTTGCTTTAATTTTGAATGCGTCTAATAAATTATATATAAATACAACTAAATGTCAGGATTATACCATTATGGGGGTGGGAATAAAAACGTCAGCTTTAATAAATCAGGTGTCACATGCAAAGGTTTTTGATGTATTTATACCAGTAAAAAGACATTCGACTAAAATCAGCACAAGCGTATCCAGTGAGGAAAAACAACCGCAGAGTACATATTTTTTTCTTAAAGAAGCAAGAAGAGAAAAATTAAGTTAAAATTTTTAAATGTTGCATTTTCTTAATGTGTGGTAACTAGCAATACAAAAAAAATACCATAATGATCAATGACATGCGGATAATTTGTGAAGAGTACAGCACCTGTAACTGTTTTCAAAGTTAAATTCATTGCAGTTATGCTAAAACACATTTTTGCTATTAACAAGTTCAGTGACTTCAGATCTATTCTAATAATACATGAACTATGGTAAAAAATGCTAATTAGCAAACGCTAATGCTCCCTGTGATCCAAAAGGACTGAAGGACCAAAGCTATTTGGAGACTGAGCCAAGGTCTTGAGTCATTATGGTTCTGATTCCCACAGTAGTAATCCTTATATCTGGCTCTTTGACAACTGTATGCTTGTTAGGTATTATCTGCCTCAGGTTGGACAAAAGCATCTGCCAAATAAATAAGTGTAACATTAAAGACAGGGAGAGGGAGAGCTGTTCAAATTAGAATTCAGGCCAAAAGAAGGATATATGGTGATTTTTATATATAGTGTATTAATATTGCCACTGTCGTCACCATTGTTATTACAACCGGGCATACAATGACATGGGCAACTGAAAAAACATATGAAATGAAATTATATTGTAAGTAATATGCTGTTTCCTGTCTGGCTTTTCCAGTGTCATTGCACAGTGACAGTGAGGCCTTAATGCCCTCTCCTTTGAAGGTGAGCTTCTAATCACACTTGCTATAATATTATATGTGTAGGGCAGATGGTTATAGATTTATACGACAGACTGTTAGAGTGTGACCCTACAGAATGGCAAAACAACAGCCCTGAGCTAAATTGCAGTTATTTTGTGTTGCCATGGCGAATGATGGCAAGTCTTGTGTCAGCAAATGCCGTTATTAATGAGGCCCGGCTGGCCCTAATTGTACTGGCTATATTGCTATGAATAAGATGAGCCAGTGGGGTGGATTCTGGGAACTGCCATTTAATATCGAACAGTATAGCAGCACAATCTTGCAGCCTGTGGCTGAGGACCAATGAGGTGTTAGCCATAGTGTGCTGAGAGAGTTGCTTCCCCCGTGATGTACTGTGGTCACAATTTAGTCACCACTGTTTATTTTGTCCATTAAGCTGGTATATTAATAAGTGATAACCTCGCTCTAAACATTGAGCCAATTAATTAACCGGAATTCACACTTTCGCATTGTTAAAAATAGCTTTTTTTAAGGATTTTAGCTGGATCTATTTTGAATGCAAAAAGGTTTTACCAATTAAAAACTATTTGTGGCATATGTACAACTGTGGCAAAAGAATATATTTTTACTACACATAGATTTTCTCCAGACTATCAAACTGACATTTCTTAAAATAGAATTGGAAAACAATATTAATTTTGAGTCAAATAAAAGCTAGTGAAGCATTATAGTCTATCGAATTAGATCCCTTTATTACATGCCCTCTGCTGAGCGTTTCTCCCTCCACTCAGGGCGTCCTAGCTAACGCTAGCCGCTAGGCTGCATGTAGCTGCACGGGAAAATCTCCATTTATGAAAGCGACGCTGCACATTTCCGTTTCCAGGACAGCGAGTCAAGCGACGAGTGACTGTGAAGATGAAGGCGTTGGATGACACAGGTCTGGCAATGATTCCTTTTCAGGGACTCCAGTGTCACCTCTCGCAGTGAGGGGCTCTAAGTAACTCCTTAACATTCTTCTCACGCTGCTTCGCTGTCACAGGCATTATCTGCCTGGCTTCCAAGCCAGCCATGTAAGGGACATGATGAACGGGCCTGCCTATAAGGCAGTGCTTTATGTACTTCCAGGACAGACCAGCAGTTATTCGGTATCAGCTATTATTGCACTGGTTATTTAACACTTTGGCAGATTCATTTAAAATGGCAATAAGGAAAAAGTTTCAAAATCTACATCTGCTGTATATGACATATTTATACCATCACGGTGTTTACCTGTCCATACTTGATTGGCACCCTGTCAACCAATCAGAATCAAAATCCGAATGAAAGCATAGCATGTGATTGGCTTCCTCTTCATCATGTGGGGCGGGTCTGTGGCGTTTACACATCCACGGCCACAATGAAAGGCTATACAAATAATTCATATCATTTCAATCAAAGACATTTCTTAATTCTGAGAGTTTTCTGAAGGGGTCATTAATTATGCACGAAAATAACTGTTAATGATGCCCTGATGCCCTGTTAATGATCTATAAAACATCAATTCGACAATAATAATAATAATAATAATGTTTAGTTATTATGATAATTCTTCTAGCTCTTGCAGTTGTCTTGCAATAATAGGCTCACCTTTGGAAAAGGCCAGTTCAGAGAATACAATGCATAAGTAGTGTAATATCAGCAATATTTGCAGAAAAAGACATTGTTATCCAGGGAAATTTTATCGTTCCCTCCTCTTGCTGAGCAACAGCACTGCCCCCGCTTTTTCTGTTCCCTGGGCAGTAAAAATTACTTCAGCGTTTTAACTCAAACCATCCATAGCTAACTAAGACCTGCATTCACTGTGCCAGATTTCCAAAGCTTTGTTCAGCATATTTTCTGACTTACAAAAACCAGACAAGGAAAAAAAAAGGTAACACATCATAAATTATTCTGTTTATGCTAATTGGCACATTAACACATTATTTAATTATGGCTCATAGCTCTCAAAGGTATATATTTAAACTTGAGACCACGGTGCTGTACTGTGACCCTCGATTGACTCCGATCCCAAAGTCAAACTGGTTGTGTTAAATTTAAAATATGTTAAATGAGATAAAAAGGAAAAATGCTATTACATACAAAACAATAAGTGGTGCTGACTAAATCACATGCCTGGTGAAATAGCAGCTTTAATGAGGCTTTGCAAGGTAAAATAAATACACACCTTGCAACTCTGCTTTAAGTGATAAATTTATGTGTTTATATATAACATGCTCAGTTATAGTTATAACATGTCATAGCTGTAAAAATATGCCATTCATCTAAGATGCACTACAGTCTGATCGACTCGATGTGGCCATACTTTGAGCGTTTGTATGCATATCTGCCTTCCAGGTTTTCAATTTCCGTATAAAGTCAACAGCGTGAGTTTCCATTACAGCAGTGCTATTATAAATGTTTCGAAATATTTTTATTAAAACAGAACATTATTAGATCATAATATAGAACAACTGAACACAAAAATTAATACTTCGTCTGTGAAACTGGAACGTTTTTAACTCAAGTATTAATAAGTGCGGCTTGTACATAACACATACAATATTCTTTATGTGAGTTGAGGAGATTAACCGTGAGAGATTTAAATTAACGCCATCTTTTCTGTGCACTGTGCGGGACAGTTCTCCAGGCATTTTCATTCCTGGCTTTTGTTCATTCCTGCACAGCTACTTTGATTAACATCCAAGCAATTTCCCAAAAATGACTGTATTTAAACAGAATTAAAAGCATTATTCTCCTTTAAAATCAAGGGTTGATTGCATGTGTAAGCAGGTGAAATCCGTTACTAAACTGTCACTGTTCCTATCAGACTTCAAAGAACCTTTTGGACGGAGGCTCCAGGGACACAACTGACTGATTTTTGGCAAGAAGGACTAACCAGCTGTTCAAAACAAAAGACATCTGCATATATCAGATTTGTTTTTCATAAATTAAAAAAAAAAAAGAAACAACCTGCCAGGAGGTGAGTGAGGTGGAACAAGCCGGTAAATAATTAGACAAAGTTTGCCAGCTTTGAAACTTGGGGATTGTCGTAATATTTTAGGAGCAGGCGCTGCTACGGCACAAGAGCTCTTTAAATACATCTGTTAGGATTCAACAGCTCCGTAAAAAATGTCACTCACTAAAATAATTCACCTTTCACTTTGACATTAAAACCAAATCATTTAAACCACAGCTTAAGATACAGCATGAAGGTAACAAGAATTATATTGTATTATATCATTATATACAACCCGAAAAAAATAATGGAGTTTTGGAGCCCTTTTTTAGATGTAAGTGTACAGATAATTGGTGGTTTCGTTAATGCTTCATTAACGTTTCGTTAACGTTAATGCTTTTTCTCAAAAGTATATTACTTCTCTGTTCGGTTAATAGTAGCATCTGCTCCGCTGGAACGCAGTAAAATGCTTTGTGAGTTAGTGTTAGCATTTAGCATTAGTATCTGTCACATTCAGGGCCTTTAGCTAAAGAACAGTTTGATAAATGGCAATTAGAATTAATGTTTGAAGTCTGACTGAGGTCACATGGCACCCAGTACCAGGGCTATTTTTAGTTGGTTACAGTCAGATATTTCATGGTGGCTTTTTCAGTGTCATGTTTTGCAGAAGCACAGCCGCTTCGGCCTTTTGTCCGCTGCCAGGGCTTGTCTCACCCTCTTGGTCCTCACGCTTACTTAGTTAGACATCATCTTACGCTAGACAGCATCAAAGTGCTGTTTCAGGCCAGAGGTATCACTGCTCCCCGGAGTCCCTGCTCGCTTTGCATGATGTTATTGTCATCCTGTCACTATATGTTGATCATTCACCTTCCACACAAGTCTAGGATACCTGGTGAAAGACTCAGCACATCCAAAAGTACCTTTTTTAGAAGGTTTGATTGGACAACTCTACCAGAAGTTACCACGACGGTTATAACAACATGGCCAAACCACGAGAGGAACATGAGCACATACTTCACACCATAACTGCATTTCTACTGCATGCGCTGAAAGAATACTTTTTGAAAATCTGTGTAGAGTGACAATGGAATTTTTAAAAAGTTTTTAAACATTTTCATCTAGTTTCTATTGTTTCAGAAAATGAAACAAATCCTTCTTTCAGAAAGTAACCATACAGATGCTCAACTATAACCTGGGGAGCAGTATTGCAATATCACACTGTATTAATTCATTTATTAATGTTATGGAAGGTTGGGATTATTTTTTCTATGTGTGCTCATCCAGGGAGGGTGTTTTGTGCCAATTATTTTCCTTGGATTCAACACTGAGACTCTCATGACAGAAGTGACTGTGTTTTTGCAGCCAAACACTTGTAATACAGAATCATAACTCATGGATTTGAAAACAAAAACCCATCCAGCCAGGAACTTGCCATTCAACTTAATAAATCTCAACACATATACTGCATATTCTGCAAAATAACACATGTATATAACTGCTGAATAAATGTGGATCATATACAGACTTCCTGTCCTGAATCATTGTTACAGTTTGGAGATTGCATGTGCGATTTTGTAATTTATTAGTGTGTATTATGATTTATAAGCGTTGTTAAATGTGACTATGATTTAACTTCAAAGCAGCAGTTCTAGACAGGATATCCCATATCAGACTGCGTGCCCATATTAGAAACATCCGGAATACATCCACTTCCCTTCAGTCTAAACATTCCTTGCTAATATAAAACTCTCACTCTTGCCCATGTCTGGGGTCAACCTCATTTTGGAATATTTAAATCATTCCGTTAGAATTTCGCCTAAAAATCCCAATTGTTTCTGGAAACGTCCTCTGCTCTAGCATAAGTATGTGTTAAAATTTGGATTGAATGTGACTTTGAATGCCTGCATTTATACAAGCCCTATTTCAAAGGTTTCAAGCCTGCTGTCATTTAATAAAGGTGTCGTTGCTGCCATTCCTCCGTAATTCTTCCATTTGCTATATTTCTTTCTCTGGCAGACAACGTCATAATATATTCTCCCTTCTGATCTTACACTTTTCCACTTCTAGGCATATGATGCTGAAGCATCTCAAGTCATTTTCTTGCATGTTTGAAGTTGCATCTATAGTTTCTATGGCACCCACTGGGATAAACATTCAGTTATCAGTCAGGGAATCATTATCAGATTTCCCAGTAATAGGATTATTGCTAATATTTTTTACTATTACAGATGACTGTAAATTACTGAAAGTGCTTTTTCACTTATTGCTGATTATTATGATAATTTGTTGTGATTATTAGAGTAGATTATTATAATTTTTTTGCTATTATTTTCAGCCTATACATATTCATAATGGTGAAAGCTAGTTTAAATTACATTATGAATGCTTTATGAAGCTCTCATCTATAATGCACTTTAGATACTTGCATAATGCAGTATGAAAGCATCCTTAATGCTTATACTGACCATTATAATGCATTATAAAGGTACCTAAAGTGCTTTATAGATGAGCTTCATGAAGCTTTAATAATGCATAATCCACATGGTTATAATGTGTTATGCCTTTTGATATTTTTAGCCATGTTTATAATGTCTTATGAATGCATTATTGTTACGAATATTTTTATAAATGACTAAAAACATTAAACATTAATTAATAACCAAACATTAAAAATATTTTTTTTTATAAACAATAAGCTTCACAAAGGCTACGTTAATGCTCTAGATAATTTTATCTCATTGCAGGAAAACTTACGGCAACGTTTTTTGGCGTGCAAGTAATTTAAGAGGAACATGCCGACCGTTGCATCAACGCTGAACACATGTTAGTACCTTAACTTGCGGAGGACACAAGTCTGTTTGGCTGTTTTCCTCCACCATTCATTAAAAATCACCTCCAGTTCATACAAAACGTGAGATAAGCACCTTGCTCAAGTGGAATAGAACTGGCAAACATGAAACCTGTACAGCCAGAGCATATACCCGTCAATATGATGGTTTATGCCCTGTGTGCAAGAACAAGAATTAATTACGCATCATTTAAAGCATAAGCCTTTCACTGGCCATTAAGGTTTGCTTGGCATAGATAGCTGGACATGATTACTATACTGTAAAGCAGACAGGAAGTGGACAAACACACAGAGGATTGTTACGGCCCTAAACAGTGCCGAGGCCATGGACACAGGATGGATATATATACAGAAAGAAAAAAGATTCAAAATAGCAATGATGTTTCCATACCTTGTGCTCTGTACTGAAATTATTGTCTACTAAGGGCCAATAGATTTGTTTGATTTTACTACATATTTATCACCGATTCAAAAATAAGATTTGTGGACAAAAATCTGTTCATAGACTCGAACACAAAAATCTTTTTTTTAATAATATAGACGGTCAGATATAAGATATCAGCGGGTTGGGTATAACCCAGATCTGCTTCAAGCTAACCATGTCCTTGTACTGGATAAGTGAAAATGGAAGATAGATGGCTGATATATATTTTTTACTATACGTTCTACAAGCAAATGCCGTAAATGTCGGAGAGTGAAGGCTTAATCACAGAAGTATAATTGCATTATTGTACTGCTGTGCTATATTGAGTAAGTATGTAAAGCAGAGGGGTCCTGTACGTTTCAACCGAACCACTAACCATGAACATACAATTTCCATATTTATGGAATTACCTAAAGCTCAGTGGACCTGAACTATTAAATAACTATACATATAAATCATTCCAGTACAGCAGTTTTTTAAAACTGCAGTCTTTGTTATCTAAACCTTAAACCTATCTAAGAGTTTAACTGATTTTTTTAACACTGAACCAAAAAAAAGTTTATATCCAGTATTTTTGTTCAACATACTTAATCAAATTGATCTCAAATGTGAAAATATAAAGAATTGCAAACCAAATTTGAAATACAAAAGTCATTCGTTATTTAAATCCAGGACTATGTTTGCTTAGAACCGACCTAAGGTGGCATTAGGAAGAATATTCATTAAAGGTCATGAATCTGAAAGTGAGAAATCATGAAATCTGAAGGTCATGTGACCGCTGCCAGCCAGTTGGAACAAGCCTGCTACATGAAGAAGGTTTGTCAGAGAGAATGAGATTAATCTGCACGTTTTATTCATTGCATGCAGCTTCCAGCAGAAGTATTATGCAGGCTATATATATAATATATGTTTCTCAATTGTCAAATCCTGCAAAATAAAAATGATCACTCGTGAACTCCAGCAAGTCATGTGACCACGGAATTTGTCGTGTTTAGGCGTGTGTCCCTGGATGCTGGCCAACGAATGAAATGCACTAAACATAGTCAATGCCACACATATGTCGATATGTTAGTCTATTCTCAGTACAGTACAGACGCTTCCCGGGTTACGATGGTCCTTGTTACGATATTTCAACTTTATGATGGCTAAATGTTTTTAACTTTCAGTGTATTACGCAATAAATTACATGAGATATTCCGCATTTTATTATAAAATGGGATTTGTGTTAATGATATTGTCCAACTGCAAGCTAATGTAAGTGTTCTAAGCATGTTTAAGGTAGGCTAGGCTAGGCTATGATGTTCGTTAGGTTAGGTGCGCTGTATTAAAATGCATTTTCACCTTACGAGAGGTTTATCGGAACGCGACCCCATCATAACCGGGGGAGAGATTGTATCCTCATGTCTGACTCAGTTTAATGGTTTATAGGCTGAAATGCTGGTAAAGAGCAATTTGTCCTATGCAAGGTCGCAGGGGACCAGAGTCTGTCCTGCAGGATAAGGATTCAAGGAAGGGAATAACCCAAAATGGGGCACCAAGCCATTGTATTCAACAAAAAAAATCATTCATAGCTACATAATATGCAATACAACATGTTTATTTCACCCAACTTACTCTGAGATCAGATTATTCTTCCTTACAAATCCAGTGGGTGACTTGTGCTGTTTCATTAAATGACTGAGAGCTCCCACAACACAAAGAAAGGAGATGCAGGGTTATGTGAGCGTCACGCCAGCCCAGATGGAGAATGCAAAGCATGCATAAGCAAAGGAGAGGTGGGGGGCAGGGATGGGGATCAGTGGCATCCAGGGATTCGGAAGAACCACTGATGACAGGATGCCGCAACTGGAGTCACGTCCCTCCCTGTTGTTGGTGCGTCCGGGGGGGGGGGGGTTGTGGGGTGGAGTTGGTTGCCATATGCTCATTGTTTCCAAGGGGAATGGAATCAGCACATAAAAGTAGGGGCTGAAAGCACCGCCCCCCCCCCCCCCCCCCCCCTCATCGAACGTGTTCAAAGCACTGATGAAAATCGATGCACACAAGACTTCAGCAGAGGTAAAGTTTACATCAAAGTTTTTTTTTCCCCTCTCTCCCTCTCTCTCTCTCTCTCTCTCTCTCTCTCTCTCTCTTTCTTGAGAGGTGAAAATATATAGGCGTGTAGTTTATGGAGAAAGTGATGTTGCTGGCTAGTCTCCAGCAGTTGTCCACTTAGCTGGCTAAGAATATGCCTGGTGGGGAAAAAAAAAAATCCACACTCCAAGGAAAACTAGAGCTAACAGAAGATAATGACGACAAACACTCATTTCATGTGGTTCAGAGGCGATCTAACACTAACAGAGGAAGCTCGAGCTCATGGCAAAACTATAAATGCAGGTGTGAGCTTGCAGTTACTGTAGAAATACAGCAAAATGCAGTTCGTCGGCTTTGAAGGCGCAGAAGACGAAAGCCCAGCAGGGCCGTGATTGCGTGGGGGACCTCGTGCTGCTCAGGGCTGCGGTCCCACGAGGGCCGGGTGGGTCTCTGACTTCTGTGCGGCCATCTGGCCTCGCCTCCGCCGCAGCTCCTCTACTCAGGGACGACCCCTGAAGGGCAGGGGGACCGGGGCCGACAGGATCGGCTGCCGCTCCCCACATTCCTGCTGGGACACAAAGCAGACACGGGCTCCGGAGGCGATTCAGGGCGAGATGTTTCCAAACCAACATTCTGTAAATTATCCTTTTCCCCAAACTGCAACTCTAAACCTCATCGGATTTGGCGCAAAACTTGTAAATTGTTTTGTCTCATCTTATCAGCATTACCCACCCACCAAGACAAATTTCTTGTCAATTTAACAACCTTGGCCAATAACAATCCTTCCGATTCTGAAAACCATTAATCCTGAGAGCTGTACTCTTTTTGGCAGGACTTGCATAATGTCCTTGTTGAGAAATGTGTAATCTTCTTCAGGGAGAGGAAAAGATCACATGCTTCCTGTACGAGATGGTTTGACAGCATTCATGGACGGTTCCAATGCCCTGTTAAGATTACTGCTATAATGGGCCCAATTTGTAGAACTAAATAAAACCGCAGAACTCCAACATGTGCCTGCTCTAAATTTATCAATGATTGCTACTACAAACATGCCGTGTACACAGCCTGTCAGAGTGCCTACATGTGCTATTGAAGTCGATGTACAAGATTTACCTTAAAATGACAATCCTTGCGCAGGAATATTGTACATGATGTGTATGGAGATGTGAATCAAGGTAAAGGACTGATGGCCTTGTGACCATGTTTATGATTTTCAGAATCATCAACCTCATATGCAAGCTACCACCCACCTCCATTATTATCATAGTTATGATTCATTTTATTTTTATATATATATATATATATATATATATATATATAGATATAGATATAGATATATATATATATTTTAAGCAGTGTTAATCACATGCTATTAAATTTGTGCATTGAAATTCTCATCTAATAAACAACATCATATAAAGTCTAGGGGAATAAAGAGAACAAAAAGTTTATTCGCAGGAAAATGTTTCAAAATATTTAACTAAATAATGCAAGTGGAAAATACTGAGGAAAAATTTATATTATGTGAACCTATTCTTCATATATGGCTAACACATACCCTGCCCCAGCTGTGAATATGTCATTAAACTGTTTGACGTGTGGTCCGGTCACTTTGGTGCAGCTAATGTTATGTGTTTTTTTTTTAACATCCTTTTAAAGTCATATGACTATTGTTTTTCCTGTACAGTAATGTCAGAGGTTTACCTGATTTATACATGCATTTTTAACACGTAATGGTTTATTCTGGGTGCCTTATCTCCACCACTCTCTATTTGTGCATGTATATATAATATATAAAATAACATGATGTGACTGGGTTTTAATTTATTGGTTTTCCCTTTTTACAAATGAAGAGTTTGAGCTGATGAATATTTCAGCACATGTGCACTCTGTGGGACATTTATCACCGAGTTTGCCATTATAAACAAAATAAATGAGCAGTCAAGCCGCCACACGGCCGTTTCGGTGGGCAGATTAATGAGCGCGGGCCGGTCGCATCGCCATGGCTGCTCTGTCCTCCGCCTTGCTAGAACTACAGCATCACCAGCAATGGCCCAGCGATGACGCTTCCACCCAGCCTTAAACTCGGACTAAATCACCAGCCCGGACGGAATGAGCCGACGAGTCATTGCCATGCCCCAGCTGTCGATTTCAGAAGCTGGATGTGAGGGAACATTCGTCCCTCTTTCTCTTTTCCTCTTGCTGACGTCTGCCGTGTGGTTAGAGGGCCTGTAGCGACAGGCAGCATCCCAGCACAGGAGGACCGTAGTGCCACACAAAGGCCAAACACAATGACTATGCTGATGCTGAAAGTGAGGAAAAGTACTTGAGAGTTTTTTATATAGCAGGTAGGTAAATGACAGTGTTTACTTCAAAACTGAGCTGTACCGAGATGTTCTGTCACACGGTGAATGAGAGCCCGAAAGACCCATTTTAGGTCATAATTCAGATTTTATAAAATGTGCAGTTACGAGGTTTTGCCTTTCTGAGGCAGTGTAACGCTCTGCAGAATGACACCTGCCTGCAGAGGACGCCGCTCTGAGAGACGCCGCATTCTGAGTGCGACTGCTCCCAGTATGGGAACACTGGGCACCCACGCGAGGCTGGGAGGGTGTTTTCGTTCTCCCTCGCAGCAAGACGCGCTGACGGCAAGGTGTTTTCTTTCCTTTTTCCACACGCACGCCACTTGCCTCCTTCCCCGGTGCTCTGGCGCACTGCCTTCTGGATACGGTCCACCACGCGGAAACCTGCCGCATGCTAGCTGTCACACGCACGCCGGGCGCCACCCGGCCGAGGGGGGCCCTCCGATAAAAAAACAAAACAAACGAAACGAAAGGCCCTCTGAGGTGATAATTACCTCCCCTAACGATGCTCACTGTGTCTGTGTTGGGGTCCATGTAGCAGAGCTGGCTCGGTACACCCCACCGGCAGACACGGGATCGGAGAAAAACACCGTCAGTCCCCAGCATCGCCGGCTACTGGGATCTGCATAAACGCCAGCAGCCGCTGTCGTAATTAGCGACGCATTAGCTACTTTTACGATGCTCCACGATCTCTACGGCTAGCTCCTTAATTGGAACTAATAAACGATGGCAGCATCACAGGGACTATCTACCCACTGATGGCGTTGATGTCCTACGTCTGGGTAGCAGTTGGCATTTTCACAGAGGGATGACAGAAATTTAGACACGAGGAATGTATGATGGGAGGCATGACTCCGCGCCCTTTGACCCCCGCAGAACACCAGTGCCCAGCATGGGGTGGGGGGGCTATTGACCTCCTCCCTTATACTACACCTTGCTTGACAAAGCCGGGAAACACAAGAAGATTCAGTGATGAAATCATTCAATATTTTTTTATTTCGCAGCAGATAGATACTTGAAGATGTGTCACCAACACTGTTACTGCTGTAAATATTTGTATAAACAGTGCATCACCAAATAATACTATGCACTGCCGTATAATGCTATACATCATTGAATGCTATACTGAATAATACTATATATTACAGAAAAATACGAAATATTACTGAATAATACTATACATTACTAAATAATTCTATACATCACTGAATGCTATACTGAATAATACTATAAATTACAGAAAAACACTACATATTACTGAATAATACTATATATTACTAAATAATACTATACATTACTGAATACAATACTAAATAATATTATACATTACCGCATAATACAGTACTATACTGAATAATACTATACATTACTGAATAATACTATAACAAAATCACAAATAATCCCGATGCTCATCTACTAATCAGCTCTTAATGGGCCAGCATTTGGGTTCCTCTGATTATAACCATGGAGGACTGCACACTTCATCATACTCTTTCCCGCTCGCATCTCTGTCCCTTCACCACCTGCAGATAGACGGTTTTGACATCAGTTCACACTGCACTCCCAGTTTCTGAACAAAAGAGGAATGTAGGCACCATCTAGTGCTTTGTTCAGGCAAAGCTCACAGGCGTGGGGAAATGCGCCCAACCCCCCCCCCCTCGAAATGTCTGCTCTGCTCCGCCACGGCAAATCGGGTATCCATGCCAGAGCAGCCACTCTCACCTGCCTCAGCACTTTCTGCTATTTGTCATGTAGATTTTTCAAATCCATTTTTTTTTCACGTGACTCTGAGAATTTATGCACACCAAGAGCAGATTTGTTCACGTTATATTTTTGACACCCTACATTAAAAAAAATAAGTCAGAGGCAGATGGACATACTTTATGATGCATACTGTACTGTTTTTGCTGATATATAAAAAAAATAATCAAAACTTCAAAATGTATAAGCATTTTCAATGCTTACGTGTTTATTATGTTCTCATTTTCAATCAAATGATCACATAATAGTTTAGAAGGCTAGCGATGCTTACAGCTTTTGGGTAGCGCATCGCTCTTGATTGTGTTAAGGTGATCCACCCATGTTCCATAACTACTCATCCAGTACAGAGTCACATAGAGCCTGGTGTATATCCCAGTAAGCACATGAGACAAGCAAAGCACACACTGGACGCCAGTCCATCACAGGGGACAAGGCAGGGTACACTCTGGGTGGGATGCCAGTCCATCACAGGAGATGTGTGATGTCATCCCGTCATTATCAGGACTCACACACACAAACGGCAATTAAAGGACATTAATTTGCTTAACCAGGAAGCAGAGTGGCACCATGGGTGAAGATGTAAATCCCAGCCGAAATCTGCGTCTATGGAGCTTTCATGTTTCCCCCATGTTTTTGGGCAGGTTTCATGAGGATGTAGCTCTGCCTTAAGCCCTATGCAGGGCTGCAATGGGGACATGGACACCCTGGCAGGTTCAGGGGGCCCAGCACTTGACAGGAGCTCTTGAATAGATGAAATTGGGTGGGAGAGCCCAAGGCGAACTTCTAGGTATACCCCTGGCTATAGGCAGGAACCTACTAGACCCGCTACTGGATAAGCAGCAGGAAAATGGATGGAAAAATGGGTGGGACTTGCCAGACCACTTTTTCTGGATTGTGGGAAGAAATTGGAGTACCTGGGTTAGCCCACATGAACATGGCATGGCAAAACCAAAACCCTGGAGGTTTACTGCGAGGCCAGAGGGCTGCCCACCATTACTCCAGGTCAGCTCCATTTAGCTGTCTTTCACACAGTAAAGTTCTGAAATAGAAGATCTCCTGAAGTGTGTTTTTACTGGGCATGATCAGAGAAACCACATTAAAAGTGGCTGATTGCACGACTTGGGAATTAACTCTGATCCCACTCTGATCCTCCAAATCTGCCACAATTTTTGGTTTAGTCTCACAACACTCAGTACAGCACATGGAAAAGACCGAACGCCATCTAATGTAAACAGAGGCTGCTGCACTCCCGCCACAAACAGAACAGTGCTTCCCAGAACAGGCGTATGAAAAAAAAAGACAAAAAAAAAAAAAAGTAAAATGTGGCTAAACAAGCATTTTTAAATATTTTTTTTCTAGTGAGGATTGTGGCTTAAATTATCCTATTTCAGAGTATTATGAGCTATATTAACACTAGACAGGCCTACCAATATTGCTGGTTTTGACTGTAATGAGAATTGTCTTAAAAGGAACTCTAAGAAGTAAAAATGTGGCCATTAACAATTAAAACATATGACCGTAAGCACTCCTTTATTTAATGGCTGTCATTAAGTAGTTAACTAAGGATTATACACATAGATATTTTGAACCTGCGATGGGTTGGCTCCCCATCCTGGGTTGTTCCCTGCCTTGTGCCCGTAGCCTCCGGATTGGCTTCCGGACCCCTTGCGACCCTGAATAGGACAAGCGGTTTAAAAAAAATTGGATGGATGGATGGAAATACAGTCGGCCCTCGTTTATCGCGGTTAATCAGGTTAGACTTTATTTCGAATTCGAACATATTCCTAGTTAGAGCATATAAAACTTGTTTACGACCTTCTAAATACGGTTTTTTTAAACATTATTAGACATGAAATAACACCCTTTAGTCACCGTTACTGTGATGACTGCTAGACACGGAAGCAGGAACGGGCAGACAAGGAATCAGGATCGAAGGGTTTATTTGGGAACCACTCCAAATGCAGGACACAGGACCATGTAACATCAAAACCTCAATGACAGACCTAGAGTTACAAACGCTGACGTGGACTTAAATACACCGGAGGAATCAATCTGACAGGAAACAGCTGGTCACTATCGGGGCTGCACACGTGGTTAATAAGGGGGCGTGGTACACTAGAGGATCCTACAGGCAGGTCATGGCAATTACACTCCTATTACACACTATATTGGACAAAATAAGACATATTAGATGTTACAAATATTAGATTATTATTATTGTACATTTAATTATGAAGAGCAGATATGCTTCCGATGCGTAGAGATGTATCATTTTCAATACGTTATACTTGGCTTACTTTATAACAGTCACAAAACAGTTGTGTTTAATCTTAGGGAGAAACACAAAATTTCATACAATTATAACTATGGCCCATTGCACCCACCATGACAACTAAAAAAAATACGCTAACGCCGTGTCGTGAACAGAGAGACCGCGAGATAAAGCGTGATTTACAGCAACCAATCAGAGTCGCCGAGCCGGCAGCTCAACTAATGAGATACAAAGGAAACGTTGGAGCAACATGGCGGACATTCAGACGGCGGCGGTAGATTTCGGATTTTACTCTACGGTTATTAACTTCATATTTTAGTGACACGGTGGGGAAATCAACTTTAACCATAATGTTGTGGTTTGAAATTATAAAGGAATAGCTATGAGTGGAAGGAGAAAGCACTGTGCCTCTCCAAGTCGCCCTCGGTTAGACGAACGTGAAACACAGCGGATGTCCATGCTTTCTCAAAATAAAGCAAAAAGCAACAAGTTGAGCAGGTCTCTGAGACAAACACAGCAGTCACCCTCCCTCGAATCGTCATATAACTATAAAAACGGTAAGAGCAAGAGGCACCCAAGTTCCAGCTAGCGGTAAACTTCTGACAGCAGCTCACAGTATCAGCCAGGTGCACTGAACCATTGTATTGCTATCCAGCCGGTTATTTAAAATCGGTCGACCATCGTTATTCTCTTTTTTTTTTACACCGGAAAGTTATTTTTTTAGATGTGTAGAATTCGCAGCCTGTATGATGCTTAATAATCTTCGAAGTCATCCCATATTTAGCAGATTGTGAGTTCAGGTAATGTATGTAAAATGCAGAATTCACTGTCCGTTAGACGTAAATTTTCAGTCCGCTTTCTAACTCCCCTTTCTAACTCATGCATGTTGATTTGATGGCCTTCACTCGTTTTGTGACTGACCCCTGGTGACGCATTATACTATTCAATTCCAGTCTGTTTTACTGGTCTCAGATGGGTCTGCTTTATGGACTGGCACCCTATATGTAGAGGCCACTGAAGCAGATCTTCAAGGCTCATCCCAAGGCTGCCTTGCCTATCACATCAGCAACCTGAGAAAATTTAAGTTCATGTACCACGGAAGTTCTTGTGGCAGCCCTGTACATAGCACGGCCCTTTCTGCTTTTGTCTACCACCAGATGGTAAAGTTACTTCTTGTCCCTCGTCAGAATGGAAGACTCCGAAAAGACGCACACAAATTAGGCTTAACGGTTTGAACAGTGCAGACTCTCCGAATCATGACATAGAGGATATCATATGGGATGCCACCTCACCTACACCTGTCCGAAAAGGTCAGTATTTATTCTGTCGTCTTTTTTTGTTTTTGTGCTATCATATACAGTCTTAAATATGACTTCTCATACTTCAATATCTATTTGAACATTGAAACAATTTTTTTAATTCACTTTGATTTTCCCAGTTCTTGAAAAAAATGAATGCTTCACAGTGCCTGTTTAATTTAGTAAACTTGTTTTTTTTTTTTTGTCCATACAGGTAAAGGGGCTGCTAAAGCATCCCGAAAGGCTGTGGACATTTCAGAAATCGTCAGTCGGATAGCTCCTGCGGTTCGTAACAACATTTGAATTGACTTTGAATGTTGTCTTCCTAGTGTTCCGGTTTCATTTGATATGACATTTCTGTCTTTGTTGCACTACATTTGGGCACTAACCTGGATGTTTTCTTCAGGGTGAGAGGCCAAGCGCTTCTGGATGTAAATTACTGCAGTGGATTGGTGACAGTGCTATTCCATGTACTCCTGAGGTCAAGCACCAGCGGACCCGGAAGAAATCCACAAGGTCATTTCATCCTTAGGTTTTGAATTTCATACTGCATGTGTGGAGTTCGCACGCTCTCCCCGTGTTCGTGTGGGTTTCCGCTGGGGGCTCCAATTTCCTCCGATGGTCCAAAAGCGTGCAGGGCAGGTTGATTGGCGAGTCTAAATTGGCCCTGTTATTGTGTGAGTGTGGCTGTGCATGTGCGCCCTGCGGTGTGTTGGCGACCGCCCAGGGTTGGTTCCCGCCTGCACCTGTGGTTCCTGGGATAGGCTCCGATCCTCCCCGCAACCCCAGTTGGTATTTAGTGGTTACGGTGATGGATGGATGGATGGATGAGGCACATAATTAATCTTTAAAACCACATTGACCTCAGTGCTGCATTTTGAAGACAGACGTTTGCAGTGTCTACTACAGTTAATAGATAAAACATGCAGAAAGCATCTCTCCATTTTCAGGAATGTCTTGTCCACTTAGGATCACAATGATACTGAGCCTACTTTAAACAGCGCTTAATACTACAGTAGAGTCCCATTATAGTGGACTCGCTTATAACGGAATATCGTCTATAACGGACGAGGTCTGCTGGTCCCGGCCGTGCGCCTTTAAGAACATGCAGAAAAAGCAGCGGATATAGCGGACTCGCTTATAACGGAATTTCGCTTATAATGCACAAACTATTTGGTCCCCAGGGCCGCTTTTAGCTGTAGTTTTATTCGGCTATAACGGACATGCAGGCTCCGCCTACAAGGCACGTGTCGTGCCGGTGGAGTCGGGATTATTAATAGTCACTCATCTGTTCAGTTAAAGTTGGATTACTACATATACAATAATCTGTACCACAAGTGTGTCTGCTGAGGTGTGGCATGAGTAAATGGTGTCCTGTAGTTGTGTTCTGGGCATACAGCAACTCCAGATATAACGGACTATTTTGCCAGGTCCCTTGAAGTCCTGGGATTTTACTGTATTTCACCGCAAACGACATACACACTTTATTCCCATTCCGCAAACTACCTGAATTCTCCTGTCTTCAGACTGTTGTAGGAAACTCATGCAAAGAGGTGGAGCCTGATTTCACTCCACAGATGTGAGCCAAAGTGCCTGCTAATTGTAAATATTTTGAAATATTTACAATATTTCACTCATAGCTTAATACATTTACAATATATTCTACAAAATATAATAGAAAACCAGTATCTCAAAAATCTTATTTATTCCTTCTTATGGAATGTACATTTACAGAAAAGTTGTTTTCAATCCATTTTGTTTCTGTTTTTCCCTTATTCTCCAGACTCCTGTGCAAAATGCAATTTTAAAGCAAAATGGAGGCTATTGCACCCTATTGCATTAACATTAATAAATGATTTGTGCCACGGTGCACTGTTACACCCCTGTAGTGCGTACCGTCATATGTTTTAATTGTGAAATATCCCGCTACATTGTTACATCTCCGCTTGGGAATGTAGTGTTCCGGTCCTTAGGTATCTTTTGTTATTTTAAGGTAAACATTTAGACTTGACTTCACACATCCATGTTCCCCATACAGGCAGAATGGTGTGGAGGACCTTATGAAGCTGGCCAAGCAGTTTGACATTAATATGATTCAGCAAGAAAAGGAGCAGGCAAAAGAGGGGGACCTGCGGGCCGCGGAGACGGACGTGGGTGAGGCTGGGACTCCGAGAGACTGTGAGATCGACCCACCCATCATGCTGAGTAAACTGGGGGGCACCGGGGAGGGGATGGCCCCCGGGAGCACTAATGTTGCCCAACAGATACCTCAGAAGCACGAAGAGCTCAGACTGGAATCTGAGGACAGCCTGGACGTGATTTTTGATAGGTCAACTCAGCCCCTCAGTGAGGGGCTGACCCCGAACACTCCCATCCAATCACAGGAGATGATGCTGACCCCTCCCAGACCATCTGTTGAAAAGGCGGTTAATTCTGTTACCGGTAACCTTCCCTTAACGTCTTCTGATAATGCAAACAAGGTTCCCAAGGGGAGCCAGGATTTCGATGATGACTGGGATGACGATTTACTCAACGACTCGTTTGTGCTTGAGATGACACTAAACCCGCCTCATTCCGTAGCTCCCAGGTACTGCTCGACACAGACAGACCAGATTGAGAAAAAGGACAACCGGGTTAAATCGCTCCAGCCATCCACTGCTGACCGCACTGCAGAGTCTGGCAGGCTGAACTCGGGTGGAGATGCCAGCAGCTTTGGCTCCACTGTGATTTTTCCAGTGAAGAATGTAAAGGTCAGAAATAGAACAACCTTCAAATTGGAGGGGAACCCCCATTTCCAGCCGCAAGGAACATATTCTGGAACATTCCCGAAGGGCCTTTCCGCCGGTGGTGGGGTACCTGAGGTAAAGACACAAAGCAGTTTTTGTCCAAGCCATGTTTCTGTGGCAACCAGGAACCAAGGTGACAAAATGACCCAGCACATTTCTAATAAGCAGCAAGAGAGGGCACCACTGAGGTCATTTGGGGTCAGAGAGACCTCGGTGACCTTGAGCAGCTCCCGCCCCCCCATGCCGTCAGTCCGGGCCAGAGACCGGACCTCGGTAGGCCAAAGCTCCTTGACCTCAGAAAAGCCAGCTAGTATGGGCCTGGGCTCTGCCCAGGAGGTCACCGATGAAGATCTGGATTCTTTTTTCACGTCCGACTCCCTATGGGATGATACCGAAGATGATGACTTGCTGTATCAAATCTGTAACGATGTGGAAAAGACCTCGCAAAGTGCTGGAATCCCCTCCCTAGCACATGCTGAACAGTGCCGAGTTAATCCTAACCCCCTCCTGGGCAGTGAGGATGGTCAGCTGACCCGAGTCACACATCGGCAGCCAAAGTCCCCCTGTGCCTTCACCCGTTCCTTCTCAGTACCAGCAAGCAACGCCTATGTTCCATTGGCCCCTCCCATTGCTTCCCACAGCAACCAATCCCAGGGCAGGGCAGTTGGGTCAGCCTCTAGGAGTCACACCACCTCAAACACGGGTCCTTCAGGCAATGGGAGCAGGCCGTACAAGTTCACGCAAGTGAGGAGTGTTACGGTGGGAGGTTCGACCCGTGGGCCTGTGGGCGGCGTGCAGGATGGCGGGGAAAAGACGTGGCCAGCATCCACGGGAAGCACGGCTGACCCCCCCCGTCCAAGCTCCTTTAAGCGGCACCTGTCTGAGCCCATAGCCCTCTCCACCAAGGGTAGGTCTTATCCTTAATAAGTGGCTTCATTAAATCTCTGTTAGCAGCCTTTGTTAAACAGGACCAAAGGCGATTCTCTGCTCTGCCATCAACCTAAGTGGAGTGAATACACCTACAAGCTAGAAGAGGTCAAGAATTTGGTTAAACATTTGAAATTTGTTAGGTACCCTCTGTCGTACACCATGCCATCATCTCATTTTGCATTAAGTTTTCCTCCAAACTAAATTTAACCGTTTCTTTATTATTATGTCCTTATTTCCGCAGTGTTTGTTTCCAGCCAGGTAGCTGTGAAATGTACCAAGGAGGAGATCGAAAGGAAGAAGCAGCAGGCCCTGGCTCGGCGACGGCTGCGGCTGCAGGCCTCTCAGAGGCCTCGGGCCCCGACCTGAGGGGCCCGCTCTCCAGGCCTGCTGTCCTTATATTACCCGGGACCTGGATATGGACACTATCAGAGGTCCCCCCTTTAGCTTCCAAATCAGCACTGGCTTTCAAAGCTGAGTGCTGGTTGTGAAGGGATGCATGGTGGCCTCAGGGAACGTGGGATGAAATCCCCCGGCTCTTTTATAGAGGGAGACCGTAACATTTCAACAAGGAGAGAGACCTAAAAATGAGCATTTTCAAGCTTTAAGTAGAGCAGTTAAACAGAGGCGTCCCAGGGTTTTGAAGTTCCTCAGCCAGCGTTGGTGTGAAATGAAATATTGAGTGCATTTCTGAAGAAGACCAAATGGCGCCTTCTGTGGTCAGCAGCCATCATTGCAACAGCAATGCAGTCTTTATAAATAAGTTAATGTGGTCCCCGTTTTAGTCTGTGGAGCTGAGCTGCACAGCCTTACTCAGGGATATGGAAGATGTCTCTCTGTCTTTCTCTCTGAACATGCCAGCTTCTGGTTACCTTATTACAATCACCGATCGCTTGTTTTCCTTCGACTGTGAAGGAAAATAAGCAAGGTGTTAAGCAGCCGGTCCGTGTTGTTAGATTGGCACCCTCAAGCCTGAGGTCCTGCACCTGTTTCTCATCTGTCAGAAGTTTCCTCTGGGTTCAGATGCCTTTCCACCTCCTTGATAATGCCCTCAGCATAGCTAATAACTGTGTAACGTGATAGTCTCGCCCCTTTAATAATGGATAAGCTTTGTATAAGTGTGAGATTCCCGATCCCTCCTCTGTTTAACTGTATATAAACAGTATTGTGGTCTTCTGTGTTGGTTTTGTGATATTTTTTTGTGTAAAAGTTTTGCACAGAAGTGAGTGTGATTTTGTCTGAGCAGATGAGTGTGTCGATTACACAGCGAATGGCTCTCACAGTCCTCCTTTAATACATTCTTTATTAAACAATGGTAATGCTTTTTACTTGAATTGCAACATTTATTTGAAGTGAATGCGGTCAGTAACATTCACTGTAGATCCATAATATCTTATTGACACCATACATCAGAAGGATGCAGGATTGCGAAAGAGCAAATAGTTAAACCCAGTTGCCTCACTGATACTTTTATTCAGAGCAACTTAATGTATTTTATTTATATAGCTGGAGCGTTTATGGGAGTGAGGGAGTGCGTACCTTAAGGGCCTCGCAGAATAGGTCTTCTCAGGGCTCCGACCTGAAGTCGATGGACTATAACAAACGTAATACACTTCTCTTTCTCTGAAATCCATCTGTGCGCAGCTGTAACTTGCCCTTGCTGTATGACTGTGTCTACATGCATTAGCTTGCAGTGCCTTGTCTTGATGACATGCACTTGACCTGTTTCCCTGTGTATAACGTGATGGGTTCTGGACTCCGAAGTAATTGCTTGAAATAAGCCGCGTACACCTATATATAACACCCTAAACAAAAGAGCTTAGAGATGCGATCAGGGCGGTGAAAGTCCACAGTCACCAGAGCCTTAGTGAGCTCCAGTTAGAACGTTCTCAGGTCTGATATATTAACAGCAGAAGGCATGTCAGTTTTTTCGAATTCATCTGAACTCTGACATCACAGCGCTGTAGCTTTTACAGAAAATAACAGGGTGATGTTTATGGTTGCGTACAGATGTCATGGAGGGCTGAATATGATACAGTGTGTACATGATGTCCGACATATTTATGTGAAAACGTGTAACATGTCTGGACACAACATGGTCCTTTCACGTGCAAAGCAAAGCCTCCTTTGTTCTTCTTAGCTGATGATGTTTTCTTGTAATATCTGTAGTATTTTTTTTTTCTTGTAATCCTGTGAGCTGTAGAAATGAACTGATTTATACATACCAAGTTCATTTCTTCATGTTTCTTCTTCGTGACTTGGGGTAACCCTGAAAAGTTTGTTTAATGAAAATCAGACACACTTTGGATAATGGTTACATTATTAATTTTGTTTAATACTTAGACTTTGATATCAAAGTATTGATAAGAATGGTTCTGTTGGATAGTCATTGCTATTGCACGGTTTATTAATACACTGCAGTGATAGTGTCACAGTTCCTTTTCTCCAAGCATTTTCTTAGTGGGGGTTGTCCATTTGTTTATGTATGATGTCTTTGGCTTGTCCAATGAAGTTGATTTTGCCTAATCTCATTAGATGGGACAGTATGGTCTTTAATTTGTTACCCCTGCATGTACAGAATGTCAGTCACGTTAAGTCAGTGTTTCTTAAACCAGTTCTCGAGGACCCCCAGACCATCCACAGTTTTGCTCCCAGCTCTATGCCACAGTCCACATCTTTGCTCCCAGCTCTATGCCACAGTCCACGTCTTTGCTCCCAGCTCTATGCCACAGTCCACGTCTTTGCTCCTAGCTCTATGCCACAGTCCACGTCTTTGCTCCTAGCTCTATGCCACAGTCCACGTCTTTGCTCCTAGCTCTATGCCACAGTCCACGTCTTTGCTCCCAGCTCTATGCCACAGTCCACTTCTTTGTCAAACTGTGAAGGAGCAAAAACGTGGACTGTCTGGGGGGTTCCCGAGGACCAGGTTGAGAAACACTGCCCTAAATGAATACTCCTTTCTGTTAATAGATGAAGCAATAACTAAGCATAGCAAAGAAATATCACCAATGACACAGCTAAGCACAGAGGGTTGCTGAAGAATGTACATTGTTTAGAGCCTGCATGAGGATTTTCAGGCTTACCTAAGGCCCCAGAGCACTGTGACCTGGCTGTAGACGATGGCCGCTAGTCTCAGTGAGGCTGCCAGGGATGTGATCATGTTGGAATTCATAACATTTCAATTACAACAAATTGCAATTCCACTGTTACTTGATTTTAAGTGATTTTGCTGTACAATAAATTATACCTTAACTAGTGACATTATATACTGTTTGTGCTAAAGATTATGTTTGTAGAAAGGGGAGGAAAGCCTGAAGGAATATTATAAAAGTCCTTTTTTAGTTTCATTTTCCCCACAAGTAACTATTATCTTGTGTCCAGTACTGATTGCTCAGATAACTATGTGAATATGTCAGTAGGCTGGTGTCTATATTTGTCCAAGTCTGTAGTGTCTCTATGGGTGTGTCAGAGTGTGTGTGCCCTGTGATGAACTGGCTTCCTGTTATAAGTGTCCCTCTGCCTTGTGAACTGAACCTCCTCTGATAGACTCCAGGCTCACCACAACCTTGCACTGGAAAAGTGGTTATGAAAAAAGCATAATCAGATCCCCAGTACGCCAGAGCATCCGTCCTGTAAAAGTTTATAAATACATAAGCCTGTTCCAGTCCATGCAAACAATGTTTCACTTGAACACTCTGAGTGACATTTTGCAGACGTCGGGCAGCAGATCTACTTAGGGGCAAAGGAAATGATCCGGACAGGCAGAATCATCCGGAATGCGATTGAGCGTCCACACAGGAGTGAACAGGAGAAGGGGCTCAAAAGTCAATGAAACACACCTCTGAAGAAGATGATGTGCAGTTGTGGGTTGTTGTCTTTCTGGAATTAGTTTGCTGTTATGCTTCAGGAGGGAATAGGGCACAGGGAACTGATTGTTCTTTATGTTCGGATCCACGGACGATGTTCTCGAGAGGTTTCATGCGAATGCACTTGGAAAGGACTAATGAGAAGGTGGGACATGAAGCGAAAGTAAGTTGGGCCAAGTATGTTGAAAAAGTCAGTTGCTGATAAAAAGCCACCATATTGGAAAAGTCTGGTAGTGAGAGACAAGGTGGGGCATGAGGGGAGAGGAGAAGTTCCAGGATTTTTTTTTTTGGGGGGGGGGGGGGCTGGTTAGCAACAGTTCTGGGTTTGTTTTGGAAGAATGTTGCCTTGAGGAGGATTTGCTATGCTGTCAGCTGGGTCTTAGTCATGCACTTGCACCATTTCCGCACCGTTTCGGCTAATTTAGCTCAGCCAGCATAGGATGTGTCTTGGAGTTAAGGTCTGGGTGATGGTCACCTAGACGTCAAGGGAGACTGAGCTGACTATAGGTCATTGGCGGGGCTTGACTTCCACTCCCCTCATCATCATCTATATGCCAGTGTCAATAATGTAGGAACTCCTGGATCCTCCTCCACAAGGTGACCAGAATATGCAGGATGTTTCCGGTCTCTGGAACAAAGACGTTATTGTTCACGGACAGAGATGACAGCTTGTTTCCACATATACTATTAGCTTTATCGATAAGCTTTATAGAGTAATCAATGAAACGTAGCATAAATACAAACAATGCTCAGGACGCAATCTTATCCCTGAAATGATGCTGGTAAACCCGTTTTAGCTATCACACTGTATACGCTATATGTAAAATAAAAATGCACAGGAAATAGGGAGTGGGGTGCTTGTTTTAAAGGAAAACCCATCATTGGCTGCTTTTGTCGTTAATATTGCTCTCCACCTCGCGGAGGTCTTGTGGGCCTTCCCAGGAATTCTCACTTGCGGACATTATACTCATCGTGTCAAATTTTGCAGCAGGACCTACATGCAATTTTGAATCACATAGGTGTGGCCTAGGAAACCGGTAGTATTTGTTACCCCTGATTGTTTGTGCTACTTGTAGCTTTATCATTCTTCATTCTTAAAAAAATAACGTGGCAAAATTTTATTGACTAATCGGAGAGGATGGTGTTAATTGTCAGTCCTCCAATTATTCATTATATATTCGACTATGGTTATATCGGTTGAACAGCAACTGAAAAAATGTAATTTGTCCTTTAATAGATTCATTTGTTTACTTGCCCACATCAAAGGTAATTTTATCTTGTACTTCTCCATCCATTCTTTTTAGATAATTTATTAATGCCATGAAACGTTGTGCTTGTAGTTAGGTAAGCTTTAAGCTAGCTGAAGTTGATGTTGGTTTTAATTTTGTGTGATTAACACAGTAGATTTGTTTGATTCTGTTGTTTTGTGCAACTGAACAGGGAAGGTTAAACCATTTAAAATCCTTAGCTATGCTGTCAAAGAAAAGTAAGCAAACTCAGTCAAGTAGCAGGAGTAAATTTAGAATAATATATTCTTAATTAACAAGCAGAATCTTGTACCTCAAAAAAAGATTTTTGTTTAATGTATTTTCATTTAGAGATCTACAAAAAACTAATGTTTCAGTTCATATACAGTAAATGCCCTGTGACTCAATACTACATAAGTGGTTGGAAGACTGATGGATTAATGTAATATTAAGCATATCATATAACACTATATTTGTATATTATTGTGTAAAATTATACATAGTAGTTTTTAAATCCCCATAATCCTATAAAATATAACATTTTCCAATGGAGGAACTTAATCTCTGAGTTGGAGCAGAGTTAATTATACTTTTAAATCATAATGCTTCTTTAATGTCACAATACTGCAATTTCTTTTCATTTTTTTTACAGTTTGTATTTTTGTGAAGACATAGCAATGATTCATATTCTTTATCTCAATTAGATTGATTTTAAATTTGACATTTGCTTTTTGTTTGCTGAAAAACCTGTTTTATACTATTATTGTAATAGTGTTTTAATGACATGCATTCTCTTTCTTTGTCTCCTATTAAATTATCTGTCATTTTTATAGGATGTACTGCCGGCCCTACAGTGACAGATGCACACACCGTTTACTTACCGTGATTTGCCCACATCTCTGTTTTTTGATCTATGTTGGCTTGTAGGGCTTGTCACAGAAGACAAGGGACACACGCTTTAGTTTTGTCCCTTTTCTCTTTCACTACACACTCACATACACACATGCATACATTGTTTACTCTGCCCCTTGGCTATTATGGAAATAGCATGAGTTTAATTGGCAGCTGTGAATGATAGCACCTGCAAACAACTCCGGGCTTGTTCCTGCGGTGTGGCAGCATTCCTGCTCCCCTTTAAATAAAGGCTGCTCATTGACTGGAAGAGGGAACCTGACAGGAGATGATTGATGATTGGCCATCACACCGAGCCTGACACTTACCACTCAGTCGCTACGTTTACAGCCGTCGCGACACCACAACACCACCTATAACATATCTAATCAGCAGGGTCAGGCACTCCGCTGCAGTCCCTCTTTGGCAGGCTGCACAGGGGACAAAATGGCGGGCCTTTTAGCAAGGATTGTACCCCAGCCGCAGCTCTGGTAATTGTGTCCCGGAGAAAAATCCTTTCCTCTCGCGGTGTTACCTTGGTGAAGGACAGGCTTGGTCAAAAAAATGTATCAGACGCTTTTCGAACATAACGGTCATTAATACCAAAAGATATTAATTAAACATGGTGTGCGGTGTGTTTGATATTTTTGCAATCATATACTAATGTAATTTACAGTGGTTGATTTGTATATATTTAGTTATATAGTTATATATTTAAGTGTGATTGTGTGTAAGTTTCACGCAGTATGGAAAATACCCGTAAATTTTTGTCATATTCAATGTTTTCTAATTTCTGGGTTCTTACATTAGCTGCCACTGTTACCCAGACTGACCATGTGTCCATTATGGCAAGACAACGGAGGCGTAAAAGAAAAAAACATACAGCCCATCGTTTCATTAGACTTCCACTGCTGTTAAATTAATAACTCGGAGTAACAACTGCAACTGAAAAACACTTGCCAATTTATATATGAGCGGTCACTTCTACTCTGCCTCCGAGGAATAATTATGAAAATCAAATGCAACCACATAACATGAATTATAATCGTACTGAAATGCACATGCAGTTCTTTGTTTTCATTTTTATGCAATGAGGCAATTGTATATTCCGCGGATATTTAACTATTTTTGTTATTCTGATCAAATTAGCAAAGTTTCGACAAAGCAAGAACTGGCTGCAGTTTGTAATGGAGGTTAAGGTAAACAGACTAAGGTATGTAGCCTATTTTAGGGTAAATTTGGCAACTAGTAGTATTTTAAGAGAAGTACAGAACCTTGCTGTACAGTATTTATTTTACAGTGTTATGTCTTAATGACGGTACATTTTTACCGCATCGATGGTTTCTGTGATTGTGCTGATGACATTTTTTTAAATATTTTTGTTCTGATTTAAAAAATGTCCAGAACATAAATATGTAAATTGAATTAAATGTATACTGGTTAAAGTACATAAATTATATTAGAATGTAAATCACTGATATGTTTTGTTCCTATTTTGTTCATACTTCTATCTTGTGGTAAAAAAATCATCTCGATCAAGCAACACTACTGACATCTAGTGTGTCTTTTGTTTCCGCTTTGGATAAAGAGATGAGGTCTGTCCTCTTAGGAAATGGCTGCAAACTTAATACACGGGGCTAACAGTAGAAATATGGCATGTCTGCTGCAGCGTATGAATAATTTATTATGGATGGCAGATATAATTATTCTAAGTGTGACCATAAAACTGGGAAAACAAACAATGGAACGAGGTCATTGCTATGTCTGTGGTGGTTTTGTGGTGTACATTTATATTAAAGTTCAGAATAATATATAATAGTTTCTGTATATGTATTTGCTATTTAAAAAAAAACTACTGGTTAAACATCATATTCATTTAGTTCATTTTCAAAAGTTTCTGTTACATCTAGCTACATTGTAACATTTTCAGTTTCAATGCAGAAGATATCCCCAATATGCTATTAAATATTTGTGGCTAAATGACTGGACCTCTGCCTGGGGATTTGAACACGTGGCAAAGGTCACTTACATGTCTTCTATTTTATGTAACAACTATAAATGCAACTGCATGTTTATTCAAGTGATTGAAGTTCTTTTTTCTTTCCTGGGGCACCTAATCAGGGTCTCGCACCGGACCGAAAGCCACAAATCCTCTGGGTCCTAATGTAGCTCTCTGATATATGCCAAATGCTGTTTCGCACATATTTAAGAGTCGTAAGCAATACCTCCCATTGACTTACATGTTTGTCTTTCTCTGGGAAAATATCAGAAATAATATTCCTGAAAATAACGTATCAGAGAGTCCTTTGTTTGCTTATGACCTCAGACCCCAAGCACTAGTCCTCCTAGAAGCCTGGCTTGGCTACTGTGCTACAGAGCAATGAAAGTGACACAATGGCCTTGTGATGTGATTTTACGGACAGAAAAGGCCGTTGGGTCCTGATTTTATACGAGTGTGTGTGTGTGTGTGTGCTCGCTGGAAAGAGTGAGCCCAGTGTGATGAACCATTTTTATAATGGAGTTCTCATGGAACTGTAAATAATTAATGTTCTAGAAAAGCTTCGGACATTTTCATACATTAGCCTCCCACCTAATGGCGAGAAAGAGCTCTGGGATGATCGATGTAGAGGAGAGGACTTCATTACTACCTGGCTCCTGATACAATCCCAGCGCTTTTTACGGCTCGACACCCGTAATCCTGGCTTTTCTATAGTACGTTTTATTTATGTATTTACGTTCTTTCATTTATGTAGCTATGGAATTATTATGACAATTGCATCGTATTGGAATATTCAGTAATGCAACAAATGTACATTCTTTTAATAGAGCAGCAAGCAATGGGCCTGGCGGATTTCAAGGCGCACTTCTAAAAGGGGGATTCCGCGCATACCTCCCGAAATCACCAAGTGGGTGATGACGGCTTCTTTCCTCAGCAATGTCCTCTCTTCATCTGAAGATAAAGTTAATCTGTCCTGACGGCAAATCTCAGGGCTCCTCGTCGGGGTTATCCTATCTTGCGTGCGCGAAAAGGCCACACGGAACCATTACGTACAGAGTCAGACATCCACGGTGAACCGGCTTCCAGCCCCGAGACGCCTCAAATAAGCTACCAGCTCAAATCCACCTTTTTTCTTTCTGCTGCATTTATGGGTGAAGCGAGAGGAGATGTGAAAGTTTATGGGCAAAATAAAAGCTCGGCACTGGGGACCGGAGCGATATCTGTTCTAGAGAGCAAGGTGGGGTAGGGATGTAGCTAGCTGTTGAAAAGCAGGCCTTTTGAACGGTTGACATTGGCTTTGTAAAGGAGTACAGTATGTGCTTCGGGAATGACAACAAAGGTAGCTTTCATAGGAGGCTGTGTGGTATGCCAACAATATCTCATCTATTATAAAGAGCTCTGGATGATGCAGGCTAGTGAATAAGGCAAGGAGAGCAGAGTCTGTATGGTGGGATCTCTTCCCAGCTACGCTGGGATTATAAAGACTCATCAGGACGACGGTAAAATATATAATGCGTATCATAATGGGCTGTTTACGTCGTCATTGCGCATCATACGTTCTAAAAAATTGCGCAAAATTAGTATTTTATCTGACATTAATATGTTTGTTTAATATGCTTTCGGTATGATTAATTGAATTAATATAACAAAGACTGTAATTAACAGGTCTCAGTGTAATGTATAACACAAATCAAGTGGTTTAATATGATTACAACAGGCCCCAGTTGTCATGAGAGTCCTGCTACAGTTGTGCTATAAAAAAAATGAACTAAAACCGGAACTGGCAAGGAAAGAGAGGGAAAAAAGCATGAATATTTCAGCAAGTGTTTGTTACGGGTTGGTTTTAGCTGCACTTAATGGCACACTTTACCAGGCAGATTTTTCATCCATTAGTAAACAGGAGTTCTGGGAATTGTGGCGGGGGGGGGTTGATTTACCCAAGACTGGAACGTTTCAGACTATATTAAATGCACAGAATGCCATTTGTAACCCTGACACCTTCTCTTGCACAGAGAAAAATGACTCACTCAGGAGTAGGGAGAGTGCAATTGCTGTTTGGAGAAACATCGGATTTCATCTGACAAACAGGACTTTTTCGATCAAAGCCGCTGGATAAACGGCAGGCAAACAATGAGTGCGTGTGAAAACCTTGTAATGGATTCTTAGCATCTGACTATTACCTGTTTAAGGGCTGATCAGAATCTCTCAGATTCAGAGATCTGTATCATACAGAGATGCCTTTCAGGGAGGCTGTGCAGTCAGCAGAACTCACGGATATGTGCGCATCAGTGAATCATTGATCCAAGCGGCTTGCATTTGAAGTCATACCCAAAGGAGTCATTGTCTAGTAGCCTATAAATATATCAAGGCTCCTAGCCGAACTACTAAAGCTGCCTTTACGTGTGTGTGTGTCTGTGTGTGTGTGTGTGTGTGTGTGTGTGTGGCCATGTATGTATTACATTGTCAGGACCAAATGTCCCCACAATGTGACAAAACCCTGTTATTTTGACCTTGTGGGGATCATTTTTGAGTCCACATGTAGGGAAACTTAATTTTATAAAAATCTCTGACTATAGTCAAAAAACTATAATATGGCAAAAGTCCTGTTACTTATAGTTAAGGTTGGATATATATATATATATATATATATATGTACACACACACATTATTTAGCATTACAAGCAAATACCACTTGAGAGATTAAATTCTGGTACACCATTCTGAGGTACACCAGAGATATAGAAGCCAGGAGAATAAACCGGACCTTCTCCACTGAACCATCCAAGGTGTACTCTCAGTGGCAGGGTAATAGCATGAAGATAGACCCACCAAGGCTGGAGACTGAGCAATACTGGAAGAGCATATGGGAGAAAGAGGCATCACATAACAACAATGCACAGTGGCTTGTGGAACTAAGAGCAGACCACAGTAACCTCCCTGAACAAGCCCCAGTAACCATCACATTGGCAGACATCCAAGAAAGAGTCTCAAACATGAAGAACTGGACAGCACCAGGTCCCGACATGATCCACGCCTACTGGCTAAAGAAGTTAACTGCACTCCATGAGCGCCTGGCAGCACAGATGAACCAGCTGCTAATGGATGGGACCCACCCGGAATGGCTGACCAAAGGTAGGACAGTCCTGATACCGAAGGACCCCCAGAAGGGACCGGTCCCATCCAACTACCGGCCAATAACCTGCCTCTGCACAACATGGAAGCTCCTATCAGGCATCATAGCGGCTAAGATGAATAGGCACATGGATCAATACATGAGCGGGACCCAGAAAGGAATTGGTAGAGATACCAGAGGAGCAAAACACCAGCTACTGGTAGATAGAGCAGTCACTCAAGACTGTAAGACCAGACATACCAACCTGAGCACCGCCTGGATTGATTACAAGAAAGCCTATGACTCAATGCCTCACACATGGATCCTAGAATGCTTGGAACTGTACAAGATCAACAGGACTCTAAGAGCCTTCATCAGGAATTCAATGGGGCTGTGGAAAACAACTCTAGAGGCCAACTTCAAGCCAATAGCACAGGTTACCATTAAGTGCGGGATTTACCAAGGAGATGCCCTGTCCCCGCTGCTGTTCTGCATAGGCCTTAACCCTCTCAGCCAGATCATCAACAAGACTGGCTACGGATACCGACTACGGAATGGGGCGAACATCAGCCACCTCCTCTACATGGATGACATCAAGCTGTATGCCAAGAGTGAACGAGACATCGATTCACTGATCCACACCACCAGGATCTACAGCAATGACATCGGAATGTCATTCGGGCTGGATAAGTGTAGTCGAATGGTAACAAAGAGGGGGAAAGTAGTCAGAACCGAGGGGATCGTACTGCCAGAGGGCAACATAGCAGACATTGAGGATAGCTACAAGTACCTTGGAATCCCGCAGGCAAACGGGAACCATGAAGAGGCCACAAGGAAAGCAGCAACAACCAAATACCTGCAACGAGTAAGGCAAGTCCTGAGAAGTCAGCTGAATGGGAGGAACAAGATCCGGGCAATCAATACCTACGCCCTACCAGTCATCAGATACCCCGCTGGCGTTATAAGCTGGCCAAAGGAGGAGATGGAAGCCACTGACATCAAGACAAGGAAGCTCCTCACAATGCATGGCGGGTTTCACCCCAAATCCAGCACACTGAGACTATACACTAAGCGGAAAGAAGGAGGCAGAGGACTAGTGAGCGTCAAAGCCACTATCCAGGATGAAACATCGAAGATCCATGATTACATCAGGAAGATGGCCCCGACTGATGACGTGCTCAGTGAATACCTCAGGCAACAGAAACCCAAGAAGGAAGAGGAGCAAGAACAGGAACCATCATGGAAAGATAAACCCCTGCACGGCATGTACCACCGGCAGATAGAGGAAGTGGCTGACATTGAAAAATCCTACCAGTGGCTGGACAAAGCTGGACTGAAAGACAGCACAGAGGCATTAATCATGGCAGCACAGGAACAAGCTCTAAGTACAAGATCAATAGAGGCTGGGGTCTACCACACCAGGCAGGACCCCAGGTGCAGGCTGTGCAAAGATGCCCCCGAGACGATCCAGCACATAACAGCAGGGTGCAAGATGCTAGCAGGCAAGGCGTACATGGAACGCCATAACCAAGTGGCTGGCATAGTGTACAGGAACATCTGCGGGGAGTATGGGCTGGAAGTCCCAGGGTCAAGATGGGAGACACCTCCAAAGGTGGCTGAGAATGATAAGGCTAAGATCCTGTGGGACTTCCAGATACAGACTGACAAACTGGTAATGGCTAACCAACCGGACATAGTAGTGGTGGACAAGCAGAGGAAGAAGGCCGTAGTGATAGACGTAGCAATCCCAAGCGATGGTAACATCAGGAAGAAGGAACATGAGAAGCTCGAGAAATACCAAGGACTGAGAGAAGAGCTAGAAAAGATGTGGAAGGTGAAGGTAACAGTGGTCCCAGTGGTAATTGGAACACTCGGGGCAGTAACGCCCAAACTGGGAGAGTGGCTCCAACAGATTCCAGGAATGACATCTGAGATCTCTGTCCAGAAGAGCGCAATCCTAGGAACAGCTAAGATACTGCGCAGGACCCTCAAGCTCCCAGGCCTCTGGTAGAGGACCCGAGCTTGAAGGACAAAAGACCGCCCACAGGAGGGCGAGTGGGGAATTTTTTTTATGTACACACACACATTATTTAGCATTACAAGCAAATACCACTTGAGAGATTAAATTCTGGGTATTTGTAAGTTAACATCACCAGTAAAGAACACGACTCCAAAATCTTCTGCATGTTTTCACTTCATCACCAGTATCAATTTTTACTGTTAATGCACTTTTCACACAAATGATTGTGGATAAGCACCATTGCAACATAGGCCATCCTGAGGAACTTAATACGCTTCTTTGGGCCAGATTTTCATTTTAACTGAAAATAGAGCAAAGAGGGTGCGTTGAGTAAAACTGCAAAGTGTCGTGAATCATGCTTGGTTAGACGGCGATTATTGTAGTGCCTGTCAGGAACGATCTGCCGATACGCAAGGCAGGCTTGGCGTTAGTGCCGGTGTACTGTATGGTGTTAAATGAATCGCTGAGCTGAGCTAAGTTACATTTAACATAAATTATTACGGAGAACTGTAAACCACACAGTTAGAACAATGTGTCCTTACAGAATGGTTATGTCTGGAACTAACTGCAGAATATACATGGCTCACTTTTGTACGCCTAGCTGTTTTCAAAGGGCTGTGCGGCAGGTAGCTGTCACATTTTGGTGTGAAGCGGATTACGGCAGTTGTCGTAAGCTCCGCGATTTTCAAACATTAATGTTAATGAGCTGTGCAGGATGTTGGTCCGACCACAGTAATAATCCGCAATAACGGCAACACTGAAACTCTTAAACCTGGTTCAAATTTCCACCCCATTTTGATGCAGTACGCACTTCTTCAGGTTCAAAGAAACGGCCTGGAAGGCGGCGATATTACAAAACTACGGCAGACCTTCTTAAACAAATCAGTCAGTTTGGAATTAGCTTCATTGATGGTGAAAAGTGAGCGGCTTTTGCATGCATAGCAGATTAGCCGTATAGAGTAAATTGGGCCTTTACCAGAGGACACTTTGTAAATATTCCAAAACAGCCGGTTCTTATTTCCAGTGACTACCAGCATTATTTAGCCCTAATAGACTTTTTTGTTGTTTACGTTTGAATTTGGCTTCGGATGTCACATTGACGCAAAACGATGGCCTCCTTGAATGTGCGAAAGTATGACAAATAGGAGAAAATGATCAATAATAATTAAGTGTAATTTAGCTTGAAGTGGGTTACTTGTTTATAGTATAATTAAAGGTTTTTGTTAGTATGTTGTGAATAACATTTTATTTCAGTTAATAATGTATGACACTTTATCGGCCATTGTACAGGTACATAGGAAATTTTTTTTTTCCCATCATGCTCTCCTGTGAGGCACACACACACACACACACACACACACGGGCAAAAGCAAAGCCTAGGGTCAGGGTCTGCCATTTGCTCTAAGGCCCTGCTGCATACAGCTTACTCTCCTGGCCATGGGGTTCGAGCTGGCGCCCATCCAAACACAGGCGCAGACTCCTGACCTGCAGAGACGCACAAGCCACCCCCCTCGAAAACTTTTACACGGAAAGAAAATTAAGCCTTTTAATTTTCTTTCAACTCAAAGCAATCAGTGAAGGCAGCTCGTAGGGTAAGCGATGATTCATCAGAATGCATGCGGGAATAGTGGTGTGAGACTCATAAAAGATTAAAACAAAGCGAGGGTGGGGTGCCGAGCTCCGCAGTGTGAGAGCCGTTATGTCCAGAAACGGTCAGAGGGGCTTGTTAATTTGGGCAGCATGGCGGGACAGTGGGTGGTTCTGTAATCTCACGCCTACAGGGCTGGACGTGTGTGTCCTGCCCTCCCCAACTCTGTATGTACTGGGAATCTGTATGTTGCATTTGTACCCTTTTGGGTGACTTGTTATAGATTCAAGTGGCTGTGTGTGCCCTACTACGGAGTGCTGTCCCTTTGGGGTATGTCCCACTCTAGGCTTCCTGGCTGCCACGGTGACCCTGTTCTGGGCACATGCCTTTGTCTCCGAAGGGGTGGACCCTGACCCCGAAGTATCCTCAGGAATATTCCTCCAGATTTAATTTCAAGGACGACCGGGCTGAAGGTCATCGCTAAAGATCTTTATTTAGCTATAACAGGTTATGAAAGTTTTTCTTTTCTTTTTTTTCATAAGGGGTGTCGTAGGGGGTGGGGTTGGGGGGGGGGGGGGGGGCGGCCACACATCTGTCATCAGGCTTAACGGGAGTTTATTTGAAGTACTTGGCCACTGGTACGGGTCTAAAGCCGTGAGCTGCCATTTAACCGGTTTCAGCCGGTGAAGTAAGAGCGATTAATCACAGAGGTGTGGAAGCGGCTGGAAGGCATCATGGAGGAGAGGGGGTGTGGGTCCGCCGTGGCCTGGGTTCAGCACATGCCAGAGAGGGAAACGTCGAAATTACGCTAATAATAATAATAATAATAATAATAATAATAATATTGCCCGGCTCTGGACCCCGTGACTCTGTATAGACAAGTTGTATGAAAGATGAATCGATGAATAATAATACAGAGATTTTTTTTGTTACTTTCTGGTAACACTTACAGTACCAATTTGCAAAAGAAATAGAAAACAGGGCTGGTCCCATTAAATGCGAAGCGACCCCTTTTCCCAGCGAAAACACAACAGACAATTAAAAATTCCACACTGTAATTCACTGCTGTATGTGCCGGATGGGATCGCATATGTCTCAGCCAATAAAAGTGTTTATTCTGAGCCCTAGATCTTGGGTTGAGGCTCAGACCCAGGGAATGAGTGTCATTCAGTGATTGTGATGGATGAGGTTCTCTTGTGGGGGAATCAAAGAAGGGAGGGCTATAGTCAGCCAGGGAACCTCAGCTAATCTTCTTTTGGCACCACCGACTTGCCAGCGGGCCTCCTACCTCTTGCATCATAATGAAAAATAAGTCCCTTAGCTGATTGGACCATGAACTGGAGGAAGGTGTGGCCTCTCTGTCTAAGCAAGTTTTTCCCAACCCAGTCCTCGGAGACACGCAGACAGTCCATGTTTTTGCTCCATCCCAGCTCCCAACCACGAGCTGTCTGGGGTCCCCAAGCACTGCATTGAGAAACACTGTCCTAAGCCTGGCAGGCAACTTTTTAAAACTGAAAAAAGAGTTTTTGCCAGTTACAATAATCCAAGCAAAAATGTACAATCTCCCCTAAAACTATAATATATCTAAATTATATATATATTTAAGACAACATTATATATTTATAATTGTATATTTGTGTGCATTTGTTTTGCAGACAAATTTCTCTAAAGCAATGTACATTTTTCAGGACAGCAGGGTTAGCTAGTCCCTGGAACAGGGTTACAGACTTTGCTTAAGATCCCAGTAGATCCAGTCTGTTCAAATCACAGTCCTCAAGGTCCAAGCACTGCCTGTGAGCTGGTGTAAAGTCTTTGTGGCCAATCAGAATCAGTAATTATCAAACTGGCTACCTGGAAGAACAGAGAACAAAGAATCGAGCACCAAATGTGGAGACCCCCCGCAGTAGTGAAGTCATTTGGGTGAACTTTGGATTTGAACTGACAACCTTCTAATTGCTAACATGGCAGCCTAACCTGCTAAGCCACTATCCCTCCAGCCAAGTGCTGTTTTAACATTAATAGATGATATACTTATTTCAGCCAGGAGAAATTCATGAAAGGCACCAATGGGATTTGGACCCCGGATCTCCAGTTTACAAGACAGGCGTTTTAACCATCTAAGTCACAGTGCCATTCCAGCTTAAAGTATGAAGTAATACAGCTTAATGTTATTTTATGATAATTGGACATAAAATGTTGTTGGAAACTGGTTTCCTCGGATATTCCAGAGAAATGCAGTTAGACTAACTGGTGTCTCTCCATTGCCTGTGGTGTGTGATTATGAGCATGTGCATGCATGTCCATTGTGATGAATGTAATCTGTTAATTGGAAATGGTTCCTGCATTTAATGCAATTGTCCTGTAATGAATCCTTTGATTTTGTTAAAATTGACCAGTCCGCTTCAGTTACTGATATTGAGAAGATCCTTGAAACTCCGGAAGGGAAGTGAGGTATCTGGTCTCGCCTGAATATCTGGGGATGGGCGAGGAGCACTTGGCACTGACTTGATTTCCATCATTTCCATTTCATGGGAAAGTCACCGGGAGCCCAACTTATGGTTTCAGATGCTTTGTCTATATAACAATGATGTTCTTCTTCTTGGGGCAGCACAATATGACAGCGGCAAATCAGTGAAAGCGAATCTGAGGAATTTAGAAATTCGAACTGCATTCTCAGAAGCTCAGTTGGAAACTCTCTCATCATATTTAGCACTGTTTTGTGCGTTATGTCCTTTTTTGAAGCGCGACTGCAAATGTTGTGCATGAGGCTGAAATACAAGAACATGAAACCTCTAAAAGCCTAATAAAAGTGCAGCTCATTCCAGATAACCAAGACCTCGAACCCAGAAACAAGATGCTAGTTAACCAAAGTCGCATACCGGGAAACTCAACGCCAGCTAACCAAAACCACAAACCCGGAACCAAGACCTCAGGTAACCAAAACCACAAACGAGGAAACACGATGCTGGTGAACAAAACAAAAACATGGAAATGAAACAGTATCATATCAACACCAGCCCCACAAACCTGGAAGCTAGACTCTAATATTAGCCTACAAGAACCAGACACTGAACATAGTGCTTCTCAGTCCAAACAGAACTTGAATTCAGAACTTCTAGTTCAGAGCAAAATCACACGGACCGTGCTCAGTCCCATAAGAGATGCAGGCCGTACTGGAGAACACATCTACTGTTAAGTTGACCTAGCCCTTCAATCTTTCTTGATTTTTCAGAGGTGACCCTCCGAAATATGATCCTGTATGGATTTTCTGTACAGCCAGATTTTGATGGCGCACATGGGTGGAGTGGCCTCTTTGAGGCTCGGGGTCTGTGCCAGCAATCGGAAGGTCGCTGGTTTGAATCCTGGGATCGCCACCAGTAATCCTACTCTGTAGCCACTGGGGAAAAAAATTCACAATGGTTCATTTGGAAAAGTGTGGTGCTGAGGTATTACCCACTGCACAGCTGCACTCAGGCTCTCGCCCTGAAGTGCTCTGTCATGTGTTGGGTGTGGCAACGTGCTGTAATCATTGCCCTCCCCCCCCCTTACCTACTTCTAAAAGGGCCATGTCATCAGAACGGAGCATGGCGCTGAAACATAGGGGTATGAGCTTATATTTTTCTCACAGCCATCTGCTTCTCTGTTTTATACTGGGTCTGATCTCAGAATTATCAAAATAATTATCACCTTAGAGATAACATGCAAGGATCCCAGTGACATGTTTTCTCCATTTAAACTTCCCTGTCACAGCCTGTGTGTGCAGTTGAATAACAGCTAGTTTAGCCTTTCATTTCATATATATTTAAAATCTTTATATGTATGCAAGTGACTTCTCGTTATCTTGACATTTGCGTCCTCGCCAGGTTAATTATGGCCATGGTAATCTTCTGTTTTGCTTGATGAATGAAAGGATCCTGTGGGGATTGTCTGCCACGAACGTATGCGGTTACAACTCTTGTATCGGACACTATTGGTTGGCCATGCGTTTGCTGTAGAGCTTAAGAACGTTTTATAATTCAATCGACTCTCCATAACTTTACTTGCCAGATCCCTTCCCCTGACAGTTGTTGTGTTATCCTTTACTTTTCATCAGAGAAAGACCAAATATGGCGGACTACTCCTCTTCTTCATCATCATCACAATCATCAAGAAAATGCAGCCATTCTGGACCGTCGGCATCAGTGATGTCTTCTTTCTCTGAAAAGTCCCTTGTATTAGAAATCCCCTCCTCTAGGTCACTGTCACCTTTCAGATCCAGAGATAACGACTCGCAGGCTGTTATCTTTAGGTCTGTTCGCCGTGCACGGATGCACCAATGGCTAAGAGAAATCTGAGTAAGAAGATATTTAGAGAAGAGCAATTAAAACAGATAATAAATTCACCAACAGCAACGATGCATCAAGGATATTTGTTTATTTTGGATCTTTGAAAGTTCCTACACACATTAAAGGCCATATTACAGAATAACCCGCAGAATCGTCTTTGTATATAAAATCTGCACAGATATTCAAAAACATTTCCAAGTCCAAACACCGTCTGAGTTCATGGCCTCAATGGCAGAAAAGTTGTAAAATTTTACTGAAAAACAAAGAGATTAATGCTGTCATGTTAAACATTTCGAATGGGTCAAACTGACCTGCAACTTAATAGGAGGGTTGAAATAAACTGACGTAAACACAAGCGTCCTCAGATTTTTCCCGAAATGCCGTCTAATTTCTAATATATCAGTTTTATTTCTTTGGCATGGTGACACAGAGGATGCTTGGGATTCGTGACTCATCTGAGAAAGATTTGTGGTAGGATGTGCAAACACCAGTTGTGGAAAGACTGAAATCCCTTTCAGAATGTAAACAGATTAATTTTATTCGATAAATACAGATGTCTATGGATGTCAACAGATGTCTGTATTCCTTCCCGGCAACATTTCTTTGTTTTTAGTTTATTCTGTTATTATAATGTTTTGAATCCATGATGTTTCCATTAAAAACGACTTCTTTAAAATGATGACTTCAAAACATTTCGAAATGATTTTCTTTGGCATTCTGCATCGGCATTTCAATTTATGCTTTGACTATAATCTCTTTTTATTTACACTTGGTACTCTGGTTATTTTTGTGGAAACTACACTTACATGTAAAGTATTGTTTAAAAAGTTTAAAGTGCAGTGAAGTTCCTGGCGGATTCCTCATCATGTAAAATGGTCTCGATTGGTCCTTTAAAACGTGGCGCGCCGATAAGTGGAAAATAAAGAGCAACGACGCACGGTGGGAGGGATGGATTTTGTGGAATGCAAACTCCTAAACTGTCTGCAGCCTCTATTCATCACGTCAGACTTCTTTGCCCGTTCTTCATTCCAAGGCCACTGTCATGCACTGGCCGGTCTATACATGAAAAGGCTTTTTTGTACTCATCAAAACACAAGATCTGTCACATAACTCAAGGGATTATATATTTTTATATATTTTGGTAACACTTTGCCTAAAGCAGTCACATAAATGTATTATACATTGCTTCGTAATGCATGATGACGTATTCATAAGGTATTGTAAACACGGCTATAACTGTTTACAAAAAGGAATAACACATTATAGCCATGTTTATTATGCATTATGAATGCTCTATGAAGCACTCAACTATAATGCACTATAAATACCTTCATATTGCAGTACAAAGCATCCTTAATTTTTATACTGATCATTACAATGCATTATGAATGCATTTATTGAATGCATTTATATGACTGCTTTAAATAAAGTGTTACCTATATTTAATTTTAGAACAAGAATAATCACACTTTAAAATAATGCATTAAGGGTTTTCTATTGTGAAAGCATCGTGAAAACATTGTATGTTTACACCCTGGGATATTATTTTATGCTTCGCTTGGATGTGCTATGAAACAGAGTCGACTCGCAGCCTGGAGAAGCGCAGAAGCCCCTGCAGAGAAGCTGATCCCTGTTATCACTTTGGTTTCGCAAGTAGAGAGTAACATTGACCTTCATGCATTGTTTCTTCCATCTCTGATGACACATCCTTTATTCAACAGGACGGGAGACGTAACACCGGCAATATAACACTGTCACTATTGCAGGTCACACTACATGAAATGTTTTATAAGTCTTAAGTACATTTTGGACATTATGGGGTATGACTGGGCGGTACCCTGCACATGTCCAGAATGCATTTCCCAGGCCGTTTGCTGCGGTTTATGTTGTTCTTTGACATATATATATACACAGTATATGTATATTTGAACTGTAAAGGATTCTGAAGATCTATCAATCAATCAATCAATCAATCTATCTATCTATCTATCTATCTATCTATCTATCTATCTATCTATCTATCTATCTATCTATCTATCTATCTATCTATCTATCTATCTCTACCGCATTCTGCTTTCCATATGGTAAAACAGTGTTTTCCAACTATTCTATCATTATGCACATATTGCTTTTGTAGGCCGGTTTGGGACAATATGGTGGTGTGGTGCTTAGTACTTTTGGGTCACATCTTTGGGGCTGGGGTTTCAGTCTCCATCCTACCTCTATGTATGTGAAGTTTTCCCAGTGTTGTTGTGAGGTTATCTGGTTTCTACCCACAGTCTGAACTGGAGCTGTCAAATTACCCCTAGGTGTGAATAGGTGTGCGCACCCTGAAATGGGTTGGTGCTCCCTCCTGGGTTGTTCCCTGCCTTGTGCCCATAGCTTCCGTGACCCAGACAAGCAGATATAGAAAATGGATGATTTGATATGTCAGGTACATTCTCAGGAATTTTATTTGCTGTAAATGTTAATCTAGTAAATCTTCAAATTAAAAAGTTACATCCATCCATCTTTTTAATGCATGGTGTTTATTGGTGAAAGATTGCAGGTTCGAATAACTGACCAGCAAGACACCACTGATATACCCTGAGCAAGGTACCACCCCCAAGCACTGCTCCCTGGGTGCTGAATTAGCTGCCCCCTGCTATGTCACATTGTCACATACGGGTTAAACGCAGAGAACACATTTTGTTGTTGTGCACTGTGTGCTGTGGTGTGTCAATGATAATTAATCACTAACTTCTAATTATCAAGGAAACCCTGAATAGGAGTGGAATACCAAACCATAACAGGACACACACTCAGTCACACACTAATGCTGATTTACAGATACCAGTGTACATTAACCACATGTGTTTGAACTGTGGGAGGAAATTCACACACATCCACACATAGACAGGGCAGGATCTGGACACAGTCCTGGAGGTGTGATGCTTCAGTGATATCAACTTAGCCAACAAAATATAATGGTGATTTCATTCATTTTAGACACTATTGCTTACAGCCTTTGCTGTATTGTTATAATGAGGGATGCATTTGCTGTATAAAACGATACATGTAACAGTTTCTTGTTTTAACAGCACAAATGCATACTTACATGCATTTCCGCTGCTATGACAAGAAGTTACCATGTATTTTATACCTTGAATGAAGCAAGAATTAGTCATGCATTTTAACCTTTATAAAGCTAATTCTTATATTATATTATATTATATTATAGTATATATTATTATATACTGTAGTACAGTGTCAGGCATTTCAGGTCTAAAAGCTTCAAATCCAGACCAGGATTTAGTTTCTACTAATCAGTTGAGCAGAAAGAGGCACAGTTACAGAGAACTCAACTGGTTGGTAGAAATAAAATCCTGTCTGGATTAGTAGCTCCTGGACCTGAAATGCCCAGCACTGCGGTAGTGTGATTCGCTTAATTGGTGCTTTTCCAAGCATAACTGTTCTCTTTTTGGTTTTTTTATATTCCTGCTTAGGAAAATAAGGGGGATTTATTCACTATAGCTAATAACTAATTAAATGAAGTGGTACCAGGGGCTGATGCTGCATTATACCTGCAGCTTGTTAACTTTTCATAGGTGCAGCAAGTCGTGTAGCTCTGGCTGGGACATATAGTTGCATGTAGCCAACAGAGACATTTTATTTGCTTGGAGTGACTTGTGAGTGGAAAGCAAAACACAGGGTAGTGAATGTGAATTTAAATAAGCAAATTCCCAGTTCATGCCCTGCAGCAGACTGGCATCACATCCAGGGTGTCTCCTCCTTGTGTTTCCAGGGACTCACTCCATCCATGTGTTATATAAGTGGTTAGAAGATGCCCATCCATCCATCCATCCATCCATCCATGCATCCACCCATCTATCCATCCAACTGCTTATTGAATAGGGAAGGGGGGACTGGAACCTATTCCATGCAACATAGGACACAAGGAAAGGGCAGACTGTAGAGGGGGTGCCAGTCTATGACAGGGCACACACATTCACACTGGGGGTCAGTCAGAGTTCCCAGGTCACCTGACTGCATGTCTTTAGACAGAGGGAAGAAACCCGGACAAGGCAGAAAGAGCAAATGCCACTGATACCAACCCCCCAACCCTGTAGATCTCAGGTAGCAGTGTTACCTAATGCACTACTGGGCTACGGATGGATGGATGGATGGATGGATGGATGGATGGATGGATGGGTGGGTGGATGGATGGATGGATGGACAGAACTGTCATTACATCTGTCATTTTGCAACATTTACTTTATCCCAATACCAGAAAGATTCAAGCACATATATTTTTTTTACGACTGTGAAATCCATCATGCTAAAGCACAGGATCACAACTAAAAACACTGTCCAGTTACAGTATGTTATGGTGAAATAGTGATTCAGCTTTGGCCCTGGACTATTTGTAATATTCTGCACTACACTTTATACATCCAAAGCTCAGATTCCCATGCATTTCGCAAGTAAAGCTTATTAATATAAATATTTTAAAATCCCTCCTTTAAACTAAGAAGACCATGCCTTTAAATAAACTATGAGAGCACTCCCAAAAAGCTGAATTTTAATGGCCCACCTGGCCATTTTAATAGGATGTCGGAATGTGTTGAGGATATTGTTTCCTATAAACATTTCGGTCTAACAATAACAATTGCATCAAGCAAAATCAAGTTATCCGAGAATAGAATTAAACTCCAAAAGACCTCTTGCTCCTCTTCTTAGACATCCATCAATAACTCCTAATCTCATCAGGGAGAATGCATGAACTCTCGCCAGTCACATCGGCAGCTTGCCAGAGAGCAAGCATTTGCACAAAACTGCTCTTTTTCCGATAAAGATAGAACACATATATTTTCAAAGGGTACCCAGCCCCCAAATCTCCTTTTTGTTATCTGTGGACGGGCATAGTAATATTCTTGTAAACAGTATGCATTTATTTCGTAGGTAGCTGGAGAAGCACTGATAATAAGAAGAGGTGGAGGGAAGGGAGTGGTTTGACAAACACTGTTCATCACTCAGCCAGCAATGACTTCCCCAGCACCGATCAGCCTTGAAAGAACTTCTATGACATCTCCTTCTAAATCCATTGGCATCCGCATGGAGTTGGTTCCCCATTTGCAGATATAACAGGTGCAATTCTTCTGGCTTTCCACAAAATCTTGGATTGGATCCATGAGAATCTTTGGCCATTCATCCAGAAGAGCGTTTGTGAGGTTCACCACTGATGTTGGACGTGAAGGCCTGGCTCGCTATCTCCATTCTAGTTCATCCCAAAGGTGTTCGATGGGCTTGAGGTCAGGGTTCAGTCAAGCTCTTCCACACCTAGCTCACCTGACCATGTCTTTATGGACCTTGCTTTGTGCACTGGGGCACAGTCATGCTGGTACCGAAAAGGGCCTTCCCCAAACTGTTCCCACAAAGTTAGAAGCATAGAGCTGCTCAAAATGACTTGGTCTGCTGAAGCATTTCCTTCACTGGATCTAAGGGCCCTAACCCAACCCCTGAAAACCAACCCCATACCATTATCCCTGCTCATTGAGTCAATAGAGTGTTGGCAACTTTTACACACTAAGCATATCATACTGTACATCGTCTGCCACACTGTGGTTGGGTTTCTCTTGTTCCTAAACACTTCTACTTTGCAATAATACCAGTTACAGTTTGACTGAGGAGTATCTAGCAGGGACGAAATTTCATGAACTGACTTATGGCAAAGGTGGCAACGTATAACAATATTACACATCAATTCACTGAGCTCTTCAGAAGGACCCATTTGTTACAAATGTTTGTAAACCTGACTGCAGGGCTCGGTGCTTGATTTTATACACTGTGACAATGAGTCTGAATGAAACACCAGAATTCAATGATCTCTTGTGTTCCAATACTTTTGTCAATATACTTTGTATACTGTATATAGTTCTCAAGGACAATTGGGATGCTTGCTTAATTCAGCAAGAATATTGCAAATTTATTGGTTTTCTAACTAAATCCTTAATTTATTATTTTGTTTACAAATTTCATGTGTCACGTTAGAAACAATCAGTGGTTTTAAGTAAAACATTCATCTCAAGTAGTAATAAATTGAAAACCAAGTTATACTTTTAAAAGAGGTTTCTGAGTTAAAAAAGTTCTTTGCCAGGCAGCCTCATTAGACATTTTTAATGAGGACCATTTAGTAACCTTTTGCAATGACATACAATGGCAAACATGTTTGTTTAGTGCCTCCCAGGACAGTATCCAAAGCGACACTGAAGTATCCCATTTTGTCTTTGGCAAGAAAAGAAAAGTCAGTCAAAAATTATGAAAATAAAAAGAAAATGTGTATTGTCACCTTGATTATTGTACATGTTTATATAATACCTGAGTTGACCCAATTGGACACACTGTAACCTCTGATGGTGCACCAATACGGCTCCCAATGAGATTTCATCTTTTTCTTTTTCCAGACATGATTTCACATTTTTTTTTAAACGTGATAAAAAATGTATACCGACTTCACAGACTCAGACAGACATACACGAAGAATTCTAATATCTGTCTATGCAACACCAGTACATTTAGGCACAGGAATGTTACTTTATGAAATCAGATTCTATGTCAAGCCCAAAGCAAAGCTGTCCGCATGATTTAGTGAATAAATATAGGCATACACAATATTGCCAGAAGTATTAGGACACCCCTCCAAATCATTGAATTCAGGTGATCCAATCACTTCCATTGCCGCAGGTATATAAAGTCAAGCACCGAGGCATGCAGACTGCTTCTGCAAAGATTTGTGAAATAATGGGTCGCTCTCTGGAGCTCAGTGAATTCAAGCGTGGTACTGTGATAGGATGCTACCTGTGCCTGTCCCTTTATTATAAATTTCCTCATTGCTAAATATTACACAGTCAACTGTTAGTGGTATTATAACAAAGTTGAAGCAACTGGGAACAACAGCAACTCAGCCACAAAGTCGTAGGTCATGTAAAATCACAGAGCGGGGACAACGCATGCTGAGGAGCACAGTGTGCAGAAGTCGCCAACTGTCTGCAGAGTCAATAGCTACAGACAGACTTCCTGTGGCCTCCAGATTAGCTGAGGAATAATGCATAGAGAACTTCATGGAATGGGTTTCCATGGCCAAGCAGCTGCATCCAAGCCGTACATCACCCAGTGCAATGCAAACCATCAGATGCAGTGGTGTGAAGCATGCTTCCACTGGACTCTAGAGCAGTGGAGACATGTTCTCTGGAGTGACGAATCACGCTTCTCTGTCTGACAAGCCGATGGATGAGTCTGGATTTGGAGGTTGCCAGAAGAACGGTATTTGCGTGAATGCATTGTGCCAAGTATACAGTTTTGGAGGGGGGATTATGGTGTTGGGTTGTTTTTCGAAAGTTGGGCTTGGCCCCTTAATTCCAGTGAAAGGAACTCTTAATGCTGCAGCATTCAAAGCCGCTTTGCACAATTTTATGCTCCCAACTTTGTGGGGACAGTTTGGGGATGACCCCTTCGTGTTCCCACATGACTGCGCACCAGTGCACAAAGCAGGGTCCATAAGGAAATGGATGAGCGAGTCTGGTGCACAGGAGCTTGACTGGCCTGCACAGAACCCTGACCTCAGCCCGATAGAACACCTCCAGGACGACTTAGAGCGGAGACTGCGATCCAGGCCTTCTCGTCCAACACCAGTGCCTGAACTCACAAATGCTCTCTGGGAAGAATGGTCAAAAATTCCCACAAACACCCTCCTAAACCATGTGGACAGGCTTCCCAGAGGAGCTGAAGCTGTTACAGCTGCAAAGGGAGGGTCAGCTCCATATTAAAGCCTGTGTATTAAGAATGGGACGTCATTCAAGTTCATGTGTATGTTTAGGCAGGTGTCCCAATACTTTTTGCAATATAGTGCATCTGTATAAGAAATTAAATCTTTGGAATATTGTTTAACATTAGAATTCATATCCGATGGGGCTGACCCTTTTGTTAGGACCCGCCTACATGTAGACGTAGCACAGAGGACGTCATTTCTGCTGCCGATGAAGAAAGGGTTGTTTGATTTGTTTGGTGCATGTCGATGTGGAACGATGTTCACAGGCTACGTTCAATGTGTTTAAGTTTTACTACATTTATTCCCAGCATGGTTATCATTGTACGCCGCTGCGTCTCACTTGCCTTTCCATTTCATTGTATATGAACTTCCCAGCTGTTAAGGGTCTTGATTGGTGGGGATCTGACTACTGCCCCCCCTCCCCCCTCACCTTGGTTTATGGGTTTAAATGAGAGAATGAGTGATAACCCTTGAATCCGGTGTAAAGTTTTGTTTGCAGTGGGTTTCGTTTTATTCGTTTGCATTTCATTTCCTGTTTCCTTCTATTTATTTTGCTTTTTCTTTGCTCAGTTTGGTGTCGGTTTTGTTGGTTCTGTGTTGGTATATCGGAATGATAGCTTCTAGGCCTCTATTTATTAATTTATTTGAATAATCTCACAGGTTACCTTATTACCTTGTCTCTTGGCTAGACTGGCTTGGGTACCAACCCCAACAACAGAAAAGAGAGGCAAGGTCGCCCTGCATTCTATAGCGCCCCCTACCACACATGTTTTAAAGCCACTTGTATTTTATTTTAAAAATCATAGACTTCTGTCCAGCAAGCTATTCTCTCTGCCCAGCACAGGAACAAATACAATAGTGTCCCTCCCCATGACACACCTGCTTTTTTGACTCCCCATCTGGTACTATGTCTGTCAAATTTCACCAGGGTCCTTGTAGGTCAGCTAACGTTTATTGAACAGTTGAGTGAGAGCAATAAAATGAGGCAGGGAGGCAGTCAGCCACAATATTTTAATGACGGTCCTTCTTCCATTATATATATATATATATATATACACACACAGATACATGTTGTGACCTCTGAGGAAATCCACTGCCATTGCATTTTTGCAGAAAGCCACAGTATACAGTACACCAATTTTACATTCCTCTCCGTTCTGTAGTGACACTCATAAAAACCGCAATCTTTTCACTTTTCTGAAAAATGAAATGAGTAGGAAAGCCAAACAACACACAAATGGCCATTTTGCCCTCCAACCGAAAATGAACAAACCACAAATCTCTAAGTGCTGGACCATTGTTTCTCTCTCTCTCTCTCTCTCTCTCTCTCTCACACACACACACACACACACACACACACACACACAGAAAGCACCAACTTACTTTAAACCCTTAAAAAAATCTAAGTGAGTGGATTGAGGGGTCCCCTGATCTTGCCCCTCCCCCGAAAGGTCCACGTCCTCGTTACAGAACTTAAACTTTGCAGTAGTCCTACTTAAAACTAAAGATCAGCACCACCAACAAACTAAACCCAATGAGTCTGCAGAATGGCCGGCATGGTAATGGCTCGGTAGACATGTGGATTTCAGTAAGCGCTGTGCTTTGCCAATGGCCTCATTCACACCATAATATTCTAGGATTTGTATTTACTTTCATTTATTTCAAAGTACACAGTATAGAACATCAGCCTATGAAGTGGAAAATTATGTTTACATGAACAGCACAACTATTAAAACACAAACTGACTTTCTATCTCCATAAAAGACATTAAATTGGGATTACCTTGTCAATTTACTCTGAAAATCTAATTCTTGTTATAAAAACCTCTTGCGTTTCTGCATGGAAAAAAAATGACTTAATCCATAGATACATAAATGCAGAATTTCACTGCTCACTTACAGCAGTAAGATCTCATCCATAATCAAGTCTTTACATATTTTGACAGTTAATCAAAGACACTGCTGGAGAAAACAGCCTCCATCTATTTGATCTTACAGACTCAGAAGACAGTCTAGTGCAACATAGATGTCATAATGTCAACAAATGAATAATAGAGCTCATAAAGATATATAGTCTGCAAACATGTTACAATTATCCAGCATTTTCACAAGGAGCAGCTTATCGATTCAATCTACAAATGCATAGGAATGTAACATTCTTTTGAGCAACAATGTAAAATGACGTGCTTGGCAAGGCTTTCCATTGTCCATTTGCTCGGAGGCAGGCCAGTCTATGGTCACTTATAAAAACAGACAGTATCTGCAGTCTGAGTAGAATGTCTAATGAAAGAATTTGAAGACGGAAGATAAGTAAGCTCACACAGTCAAAATCCCTTCAATATCCTCCCTTTGCTGATAAAGACTGGAGGCCTTTTTTACAGAGTCTCTCACTTTTATTATCCGCAGCCTCTTGCTGATTATCTGGAAACTTGAGTGTTTACGTGTCCCGTTTATCTCACGCCGTCATATACCCCTGCTACACTCTAACGACTCTTCGGCTGAAATCGCTATCAGAGAGCCGAACGGCTTTCGGTTGTGTCTGGGATGTACTGGGACTCCTCCAGCCCATTAGATTCCAATCAGTGAAGCTCAGCTGGCTCCAATCACGGAGGAGTACAGAGGAGGACTGTTTAAAAGGGCACCGGCGACGAGTGGGAGATGTAAAGAGCGAGATGTGGCCTCCTGGGTTTCGTTCTGCCTGTGCGTCCTAAAAGTACATCTGCCCGGACACCTCCTCCTACTCCTGGGTTTCGTCACAAATAAAATGCAATAGCGGATGTATTTCAGCAATCTGAAGCATTAAACGTGAAAAATTATACGTTAATGCTTTACATTAAGTACACCTTCATAATGCATTCATAAGCAGCATGCAAGTACACCTTAACATCCTACCATCCCTTAACAGCTTTAATATACATTAATAACAAATATTACATGATAATACAATTATAATATTTGTTGTTATTATATAATGTTTGTTATTAATGTATATTACAGCTGTTAAGGGATGTTAGGATGTTCAAGAATACATAATGTTTTCTGAATATTTAATGAATACATTATGAAGGTGCATGTTTTATGAATGTAATATAACAGCATTATGAAAGTGCAGCTAATGTAAAATGTTACAGAATATACACATGTATGGTAAATGCATATATAAATGTGTAGAATTTGCACCTATCTTCCATGATAGGATCCAGACACCTGCAACCCTGTATAGAACAAGCATGGATGGATGGATGAATGGAATTGTGCTTCTTGGAATATGCTGTAGTATCACCCTAAGACATTGTATAGAATAATCAATTGAGAAGAATGGATGCATGCAGAATCATTATGGCCAAGCAACTGAGTGAGAGCATCTTTGAAAAGGCAAGGCTTGTGGGGTGGTGATGCCCTCCTGGGAGCAGTAGGTACTCACCGCACCAGAGCACAAGCCCCCGACAGGCCTTGCTGTTTGCTCTGGCCACAATCATTCGGCCCTTGTCAAAGTCACTCAGATATTTACCCCTGTCCATTTCTTCTGCATTCAACACATCACCCATGAGTACCAAATATTTGCTCACCACTTAATATGTCCTAGATCTTGGGCCGTCTTTACCAGACAGCCAACATTATTTGCCTCATACTGTATGGTCATAATGTTTTGTCTTTACATCAATTTACGAGCAATAAATGCTATGAATTATCATTGCCTCGATATTCATCTTTTGAAGAAGGTGTCTATCTATCTATCTATCTATCTATCTATCTATCTATCTATCTATCTATCTATCTCAACAAATGTCATATTTTCAATAAATGTGTTTAATTCATGTTACCAGCTATAAATACTATGAGTTGTCATTGCCTCAATATTCATCTTTTGGAGGAAGGTAAGTATAGATCTCTGGCTACCAGCATTAAGAACATTTAACAGTATTAGAATTAATTTTCCTACCTTGTCATTTCTTCAGCATTTCAATTTGGGTTTAAAAGAGAATTCATTAAAGAAAAACACCTTTATCATCATTATTCAAATCTTTCAATCATTCATCTAATTTAGTCATTCAGCTACCATAGTTAAAATTATACACATGGGACCGTAGACAACAGTGTTTATGTTTCTAGGCACTAATCAGTCTCAGCTGGACTCAGATGTGTTATGTGCCCAAATGCCAGACAACAATGACCATTTGTGAGCTACTGATGCCAGGCAAACTGCCAGAAAATCGTATTATAGACTTAGGTTTCTCACGAGCGCAGTCCCTCGCAGACTCCAAAATATCGTAATGAACAATGGCAATTTCATAACTGATTTGGCTAGACACCTGACTAGTTAAGTAGCTAACTATTCATTCAGTCTGCTGCCGGTTGAACCACAAACCAACGACAGATAGAAACTAGTCTTAATATTTCATCATTTTTGAAAGAAAAAAATTGTAGCGCAATTGTTAAGAGAACTTTTTCCTCCTTGGGTTAAAAAGTCTATTTGACTTTTTTTGTGTACTTGAAAATTTAAAAAGAAATGCAACTGATAGAGACTTAACAACAAATTATTAGTGATTTTTATTTCCCTGGTGCATGATAAACTTACGGCCTCTACAAGCGTATCATACCCGCTCCTACGTTATTTTAATGTAGGAGCGAGAACAATCCTGTCGTTAAATGTTAAAAGGATTGTGTCTTCTGTTTGTACTCCAATCCTTTGGACGTATTTTATAACAGAAATCTTAAGAACTCACTGTTCATAAATGGGACAATTCAGGTAATGCTAAATTATTTTATCTTGGCAGCAAGGGAATATATTAGACAAGCATGGAATTCGGTTGTGACAGTTTTCCATGTTTCCGAATAAAGAATCCAATTTTGACTATGTATGTATATTAAGGCAAATTAAGGTGGGATAATTCCTTCATTTACATCCTTCCCGCCGTCACATTCTAATCAGAGTAATTGGTTCATATCCTGTTATGCAATGTTTCCAATATCCTGGTTTCTTTCAAATATATACAGTGATTTAGTAAATGTATTATAAATAAAGAAAATTAACAAAATAAAATAACGGACACTAAAAAACCCTTAACACTGGCCACAATACATTTTTTCATTTTTTTTTCATTTACCTTTATTTAACCAGGCAAGACAGATTAAGAACATGTTTCTTATTTACAACTGTGGCCTGGAAAAAAGATACTTAATTACTTTTCATGTTATTTGCTTTTGTTCTTTTCTCTGTCTTAGATTTCAACACCGCGGTTGACGATAAACAACGATGACTGAACAGCGGTGTGTGACAGTGGACTGTTAGTACATTTCGTAGCGTATTTTATTCGACGTTTCAAATCGCATTTGAAGCATGCAGGGAAGGGACCGTATTCCCTGCTCATGATGCGGGAGGCAGCTTCTGTCTGTGCACCTTGTGACTGCCCATTAATATAATTAAATTCCACTTAAAACTTTCCCTTTGAAACAAATAAATTAAGATGCTATTAGTTAGTCATTGAGAGGTTAATGACCGTCATTAGAAACAAAAGCAACATTCAGTATCATTAGCCAAATTTGGTTATTTCATCAATTCTGGTTATTTACTGGGTAGAAGATTAATGATGCCTGATGCTGTCTAGGACGTGAATTAGCTCGAATAAACCATAACACAATCAATCACCGTTTGTGATTGTAATACAGTAGCTATGAGATGCAATTCCCATTGAGAGGACTACTTGGGAGGAACGATGAGGGCTGTCAAACAGGAGCAGGATCAGGTTATCTGGCAGAAACACTGTCTGAATTTAGCTAATTCACTGAATTTACTGAATGTTTTACATTCACTGTATCCAAGAATGTGGTGCCCATATTGGTTGTATAGGTAGGACAGTGTCAATAAATGTAATGATGATCGGGAAAAAAGGCAATTAGATAATCAGAAGATGCACTTTTTGAAAACGGGAACAGCTTGGCTAGTTGGGAGACATCGAGGGAGGGTGTTTGACTGATTTTCTCCGAAACGGGCCCGCGGCGAGCCTGTTGACAAAAGCGAGGGTCTCCGGTGATAGTGCCTTGATGAGTCTGCAGATGTTTATGCAAAAGCAGCTGCCCAAATCCTCGCACAACAGACCCTGCGCTCATTCTGAGATAATCACATCGAACACTATTTCACAAAGAGGCACAGCAGAGAAGTCTGTTTCGTGCGGCAGTTAAAAATCAAGATATTTTTTTTTAAATCAGCAAAATACTGTCCATAAAAATTGCCACGCGTGAAAATCTGACTAGTTGTTTTGATGTATCAAGAAAAGTTGTGAAATTATTTTGAGTATACCATGCAATTGCATAAGTCATGTTGTACATTTCTTTGATGTCATTGAAATCACCCACTCAAATGAATGTTAAATTAATTAGTTTGAGTTTTTTTAAGTTGCACACACCAACATCCATCTTCATGTTTCTTATCCCGGAATAATAATTCTAACAATTATTAACATTTACAGAATGCATTAAATTTACTGCTATATTTACTTCTATTGTTATATCTTTTAATTTGTCTTATAAAAGCTACATTTGGTGAATGTGTATCATAGCACAATATCACCGACTACTACAGTGAGCTGTATTGCTACATTGTACTGTAGTTATTTTAGCACAAGTTATAATCAATATTCAGGTCATTTTACTCGTAATTTTTTACAGTGTCATCTGTTTGTTGTGCTTTCAGTTTCATGCTGCATCAATGGATCATAAGCTGATGCAGGAGAAGATTGGTCAGTGGGGAACTATTAGTCCGGCCTTTTTATATTATTCTGCAAATGGCTGAAAATAGCTTTGTTTGGTTCACAATTTGAACAATTGCAGCCAAACATGTAAGATTCATAAACTGTATTTCTGGCTATAGTTTTAAAATTAAATCCACAAAACTGAGCAGATTTGCAGTAACCCAAACATCACCTTTCATCACCTGGAATTTAACATCGTTAATTAATTGCTGGCAAAGACTGAAGCATTTTTACAGCAACTGAAAGTCTGCCATCATGCTATCAGGAAAAACCTTTTAAAATTGATATTGTCCTGTTATTTTCTGCAGGCAGTCTGCCCTCCACATTAAATCACGATTCGCCCTTTAGAGTGTGGGCCAACCACTGTGATTTGCAGCATCAGTTGCGTAACTTGAAGAAATAATTACTTTGCAGGCCTCTCGACTATGTGGGGGGCTTAAAATAAACATAGATATGGCTGGTAAACGAGGCCAGTACAGGGAGGAGATGCTTTGGGCGGGGGGGGGGGGGGGGGATCCACAGTGCCTCTCAATGTCAGGGTCCAGGTTCAGCGGAGAATCTCACCCCGCCAGCTGTCTGATTCCACCTGTGAGCAAAAACTCTGTATTGACATTCGACCCTCATGGATGGTGAGCCCCATACAAGGAGTGATAACAGTCTCAGGCCACTGAGATGTGTTTGAACATGGGGGTTCATTGAAGTGAAGTTTCTTAAAGTTGTTGTTTTATTGAGCATTTTTATATTTTATCATTTTCAGCAAGAACGAAATCTTTTGTTAGCTAAACGTGTTAAATTTCTCCACTTCTCCATTAAATCTTTTAACTTTATTTTTGTCTTTTTTTGAATTAATTGCTTGACATGTCAAAAAAGTCACTTGCCTCTGCCAAGATACCACTGGTTTGTACAGTACAGCATTTTTGGATTTCAGTGTACGCATTAACAAGCAGACAGCCCTAAGTGAGACCGCTATCGCAGTCTTATCTACTTACGCAACCCAAATTACTATCATTTAGCAGACTAACTTTGATCCTGTGTAGGACTCAGTGAAATAGAAGGTCTTCTCTCAATGCATCATAAAACCCCTTCAAAGACATGTTACCTTGAGACAGCAACATAAATTTATAAATGAATCCAAAACAATTCCCTCAGCTTTACCTGTCAGCGGGACAGGAAGCCCAAGAACAGTGTGCATTCATTTCCAGAACAGCAGACTCCCAGTTGGGTGCCATTTCCAGTGCTCACTTCCACTCCGACTATTATTATTCTGAAAACAGATACAAGTCAGCAGTGGAAGCCTCAGTAGTTTCCCCATTGTGGCGCCCTTAAGCAAAGGATTTCTCCTTTAAAATATCAAGTAGTACGTATCTGTAGAAATAGCAATTCATGCTGTATAGTCAGCTAAGCTCATAATATCCTGATTTCTGGGGATGCCCGGAGAAATCGGCAGCATTTTCGGAGCTCCAGGTGAGCCCAGAGCCGGCTTGTACCGCGTAAGCCCGTCCAATGGGAATTCCCGACACCCTAAGGGGACGGAGGGAGTCATCGGCGGACTCAGATCTCCCTTTGTAACAGCACATCATGCGCCCATTGCTGTGAATCCAAGATGTGCTGTGCATTTACCAGAGATTGCGTCCAGTGTACCAATGAGTTGGTTCCTTCAAGCAAAGAGGCATATCAGCTGATGGGCCAGGCTATGTAAAGATTTAGGGAAGCTGTTTTGGAGCTCAGCTAATTACAGAGTCAGCTAAAGCTCTCGTGAATTGCTACTAGCCCTAAGTATTCATACTGGCCTGGACCTGCACTGGAATTTTGCACACTTTGTCCAAAATATTGTACTTTGCACACTCACCTACTTAGCCTGCATTTGTTATGGTATTATTTTTGTCTTATTGCTTTTTTGATTTTTGTAATATTTTAATATTTGGTGTATTTTATCATTTTCTGTATCATTATATATATTCCCTAATTTACATAGCAAAGTTGGTGAACATGTGAGAAGCTGCATTTCACTGTATGTCACACGAGTTAGTAACAACTAAAAAAACTTTGACATACACAGTTTAAAGCTGCTGTTTGTGTGTCAGTTTTAAACATTGCGTGTTTTTTCACCAAGTCTCTGTGGTGCTCATTCAGATACGATTGCTGGTAAAATTTTGTCTACTGGCTTGAACAGGTCCTTACAAAAAGGCAGCAGCTATTGTTAATAGGTGTTGTACACTTGATCATTTTGTGCTTATAACATTTTCTTCAGTAAAAAAAAAAAAAAATGTATATCTGTCTAAATGGATAATTTGCTGTAAGGTCTGCTAACTTTTTTGGGCAAAATGACCTGCAAAGCTATTGTGTAATTTAATAACATCAGAATCTTCATTGCCACACAACCAAGGCCAGTGGAAAAAGCCTAGGAGCAGTGCATTAACAAACTGCAAAGGAACCCAAGGATGATGACTACTGCGTTGCCACGTTTGGTTACCCTTAGCCAACGGTGCGCTTACACAACAAGCTCGCGACATTTAGGACGCACGTGGAAGCGATCAGGCACGCCCCTCGGATGCACGCTATTGTCAGCTCAGGGGCTGCCTCTGTGGGATTTTTTGGGGGGAAATACAGAGGTTTCTCTGGCTTGCCGGTGGCCGCGACCCAGGTAGAGCGGTAAACAATGGCGTTATTTATTTGGAAAAGGGCGGCGGCTTCACTCGGGCTGCCCCGCCTCCGCGGCCAGGCAGATGGCTCCCAGGATTAGGGTTTGCGTGACCGCTGGAATCCAGCGCTGACAGACCTACCTTATTAACCGAAGCACGCTGGCACATCACAGGCCACGCCCACCGAAGGCCCCGGGCGGTTGAATGGGCCGACTGTAGCGTCGGGTTGGGACGGTGGGCTTGGGGGACCTGTCTAATTTGACGGACCTGTATCTTATTCCAAAGAACAAAGCGGCAGGAAGAAGAGCAGCCATAATTGTTCTTTTATTCATGCTCCTCGGCCAGGGTCAGGTGAAGTCATGCTTCTTTCTCCCAGAGCAGCCATAACGTAACCTGAGCCCACGGTCCGTCTCACTCCCTTCAATCTCCTATATATGAATCGAGACTACAGGCGCTGCTTTGTTTAACTTTGCCGTAATAATTAGTTCCAATACTAGCCCAATATGGCCCCTTAGTCGCACGTCTTCTCCATTTGCATCTGGTGAGCAGATTACGTCGGGGCTGAGTCGCTTCTCGACCTTTTACCCCGGAGTAACAAATACCAGCGTAAAGGTACCTCAGATTCCAGTTCCGAGGGAATCTTGAAGAGTCCGGCGTGATACGATCGATAGGCACACCTTACTCTTTACGGGAATGAGTAGAAGGGGTGAAAATGTAGCTTGGCTGAAAGGAGCGGGGTGTCGCTTTCAAAAGCATAAGGTGTGAGAATAAATATAGACTCTGCTCTTGAAGCTGTTAACTTCTGTGAAGGAACCAAGTGATAAAATTTGAAACTACACAACAATCACAGTTCTTTTATATTACTTTATTTTACTTCCACAGAAGAAATAATATGACATTTCTTGTACAATTCAGGTAAAATTGTTAATATTATAATTCTCTATAATATTAAATATTAATAATACTTCATAATTAGTAGTAATTAATAAGGCCATTGATTAATTAAGGGACCCCTTTCAGTTTAATGCTGAATGTGGAAGTAAAATTTAAGTTCTTTTTTGTGACATTCCGAATTCATATTTCCAAAGTAAAGCATTTCTTGGCTAATAGGAAGGTGGAAAGAACACGCGTAACACAAAGTGCTTCTGGAAGGAACGCACAAAATAGGGGGAGGGGGGAAATGGACCAAAATGTATACAGACACTCCTCTACTCACAAACTTTCAGAAATACGAACGAAGAGGACTGTAAGTCCAAATTGTGTTCGTTGGGCTCCCGTTTCCTGTCCGCAACATCAGTTTTTTTTTCCTGCACACCAATTCCCCCTAGTATGACTTCTGGCTGCTACTCACAGTGGTACTCCCAGCATCCTAGTTCTTTGTACTTGCGTATACCCTTACAATGATGTTGAATAACGACTTACGAATATTTCAAGTTACTAACGGCCGTTCGGAACATATGTCATTCGTAAATAAAGTAGCGTCTGTATTTACCATTAGGGAAGAAATGTGAGACAACACCCTCAGCGTTCAGCACACTTTACGCATCAAGCTGCAATTAATAGGATGTAAACAATTGGGTCGGCCTCCACAAGTACCAGCTGCTCGTCTCAGCCTTTCAGCACCTTCCACGACTGTTACTCCTGTTTCTCTGCAGGTCTCTGTGTGCCTCGCACACTGCAAGCTGATACGATGGCCGCAGCGACATCAAAGGGCTCATCCCCGGAGATCTTCACGCAACACCGTAAATAAGCACGCACCGCGACGATAAAGGTCTTTCCGATTATTCGTCCGTGGCCGGCATCCCCTCATCGCTATTCGACGAAGGTCATTGTGGCGTCTGTGCAGGCACGTGCGTGCACATCTGCGTCTGAACACGCAAGGCAAAAAAGAGGAGATCAGATGAGGCGATTTGTTAAGTTATCGGTAGCCGGAGGGCATATTGTTTCGTTTAAGTTTGGGATGTCGGGGAAGCGAGAACGACAGCGTCCTTAACAAATGTCTCGGCCTTCCAGACCTGACATGCTTAAAACATTACAGTTAATCATCCCTCCAGGTCGAGTCTGGATGGCAGAAGCACAGAGCTTCAGGGTCATGTGCATCTCTCTTCTGCCTTCCTGAAAAAAAAACATGCCTTTTTCAATTAGGTGAATATGGTTCTGATGATTAATTACGGTTTCATTCCGGGCGTATTTGTACAGGCACGCAAAACTCCACAGAATTCATAAATATGGCTTTCATGAATATGGCCTTAATTACTAATACCTTACTTTACAAAAAAGCACAGACCTAGTTTTGTTTTCAGCATCCTCCCTTATTTGCCCCCCCCCCCCCCCCTTTTTTTCAACCTAATCATTTTCGTTATAAGAAAGCACATCATAGCTACAACACGCAAGCAGGTAGTTGCCTGGTGTCATATTTTATGAGAATTACCTTCAAGAAACGCCTCAAGACCCATCTGTTCTAAAAGCACCTTTACTACCCTGATACTATCTACTCTTTTCCTTGAATGTATTACAGTATTTCATTTTGCCTGTTGATTGCCTGTTGATTGGAATATCTGTCTTGTTCCTGCTGTGTCTGAAAGGTGCTGTTTTGCTCCTGATTCAGTATTGCTTACACTTGTACCTGTGCATTCACTGGAAGATCAGTCAAACCTTACTTATGTCTATTCATGACGCCATGTACGTTTGCAATGTGCTATTTGCCTCTCCGGTATGTCACTTTGGACGAAAGAATCGACAAAATAAAATAAACGTAAAGCGTAAATAAATTGATGAATCACAGTGCTCTCCATAACATGTGCTCTCCACTGAAGATCAAACTGAGCAAAGGGATCAGAGACAAGACAGCAACTGGTTACACCAAGTAAAACACAACTGTGCCTTGTAGCTTTAAAGGATTTCTGCTATAAAGCCCCCTGAATGACGCCCGGTATAACCCCCGCCACTGGGGGCGGGGGCCATTAACCATTAGCTAGAAAAACTCATTCGCGATACTGTATGCCAAACTGAACTCACCCCTTTTATCGCCAAACCCTTATCTGTTCCTAAATCACTGCGCAGAGCGTATGGGTGGAGACAAAAAAGGCGTGTTTATCGAAGACAATGGGACATATGTTTCCACTCGAGAAGAAGCAGAAGTTGTCCTTTTCTTTTCAAACTGAAAGCACGGTTACTTTGTTTAAATAAGCAGATTGTTTTTTTGCTTTGGAGGTTAGATTGTTTGGAATGAAATGCCTAAGTATACTATAATGTGTAATAAGCCGCACACGCAGCCAAAACACATTCCCAGACAGCGTAAACATGGGTGCTGCTTACAGGTCCCAGGGCCAGCTACAGCGCCCATTGAAGTGACTGGGGCTCAATGACAGGCTTCTCCTTCGCCCTCCCCGACGAGGGAGCACACCCCTGCACTTCGGGGGCCCTGGCAGAGCCTGCATCGCTGGGGGGTGTCCGGTTTCCGGTGGTCTGTCCCGACGGGCCCGAATGCTTACCCCTTATTGGCTGCTTAGTTTCACAGCACCTTGTCTCTGAGTTCATCCAGCAGGGGAAAATGATCTAGACGCCAAGGGCCCGGAACATGCCAGGGGGAGGGGGGGCTCATTCTGATTAGCGGAGTCCGGTAACGTGCCTCCAGAACAACCACTTCACAGATTTCATGTCCTTTCCTGCCTGAGATCAGCATTTGCTCATCGCTATTACTTCCTCGCTGCCGGATTACAAGGTTGGCGAAGCGGCTGATTTGTTCACATGTGCAGCACAGAAGACACACAGGAAATGAGTTTACACCACCAAAAGCACCAAAAAAACACACTGACGGTGGGCAGCTCGTTAGAACGGTCCGATTCGCAGGACTCAGGCGCCAGTCAGTCACTCGTACTCAACACGCAGCGGTGTCATAATGACCCCATGCCCGCCTCTAAGGCCCCTCGGTAACATAAATAGAAAGTCACAACTTAGCTGAAGGTGCTGTGGCAGCATAACAACCGAAACAGTGCTGGTTCATCATTATTTTTGACTTTCACTTGAAAATCGCTTTGGAGTCCACAAGCAACTTCAGTATGATGAGTTTTATAACATTCTCATTATATTTATTCAGCAGATGCTTAAAGTGGCACCCTTTTGAGAAAGCAAGGTCAGAAAACTCCTGAAACAACTGGGGGTTTAAGGCCCTTGCTCAGGGGACCACTGGTGTAATCACTCAGCTTACCTTGGGATTTGAACTGACGACCTTCCGACCACAAGCACAGCACCCTGACCCACCGAATCAAAGGCCCAGGCCCTCTCCGCACACATGGAAGATGGATGGACGGACAATAGGATGGATGGATTCTCATTAATGACTCATTATTGACTATTTAGTAAATGCTTTTGTCCAAAGAGGAGCAATTAGTACATTGCAGACGTACATGTTGTACGGTACATTGCATAATGTGTTAAATACTGTGAGGGATTCCAGTATGTATCAAGTTGCTTAAAAAAGTATAATATTCATATAAGAACAATAATAAAAATGAAAGCATCTATACATTCCCCTTAGGATCTATACATTCCGCTCCACACCCCACAACCCAGGACTCAATGGATAGATAACTTAAATCATTTATACATATAGCGTTCTACATTACATTAATTTGTTAGCCTGTTTCCAGTGCGACAGTCTTCATAGACCTTGAAATGTCACGGTCGAATCACGTTGCCTATCTTCAGCCACTACAGGTGCACGCAAGGGCAAAATAACAGGGGCATAGCATGGCAGCAGAAAGCACGTGCGCCGGTATCGGTCGGGCCATTTTAAGTGGCCCTACTTTAAGGCCAGCTGTGAGACGCTATTTTTACCTTCCGCACGCACACTAGGGCCCTCGCCTTCACGAGCAGACATCACATGCCATCCAGATGGGCAGCTGACAAACTCATCATCTAAATAGCTTCCTGCCACCTGTTCCAGGGGTGTCTGCTGCGAGGTTTAACCCAATAAGCCCTCCGCTACAGTCACTTTAATGCTGAATGCCAGAACACTGACTGGGGCCAGCAAAGCCATTCATTTAGCGTTAACTCGGTTTGTAAAATGATCTTTTGTTCTGGGCTTTAAGTGGCAAAATAAAACGTAAAAATGGCATCTTTATTAAGAATTTTGTGCTTTAATTAAGAATGTATTTAAAAAACTGTTTTACAGTTGATAGAAGCGTAAACACCCCTGTTAAAATGCCCCTGTCATAATCAAAAGATGTTGTAGCTGATTCCTATTTTTATTTTTATAGTTATACTGTATTGCTCTTGTCTTGGTGTGACACATAGGTGTGATTGTGCAGTCACAATGCGAACGATTAATAAAGTCTTCTGATTCTGATTAAGAAAGTATTACTTTTGGGGTGTGCACACTTATGCCACCTTATGTTATTGTACGTCTGTTATTTTTAAAGATTTGTTTGTTTTTCAATGGAATTGTACAGGTTATACGTCACATTAAAGGTGGGAAAAGTTTTGAATTGATTTATTGTGGTTTCATTTCTTTACATCACAAATGCCTGACATTTTAACAGGGGTGTGGACAATTTTTATATCTACCCTAAACGCTTGATGTCAAAGTGAATATTTTGATCATCATTTTCCTTAAAATTTTTCTTCTGCAGTTCCGTTCCCTCACTCTCATCCTCAGCATATTTGCATGTAGAGAATATCAGTATATAGCACATTAAAAATCTGATCTGATCACTATTTTCCTAGTTGCTATTGATGCTGCAGAGAAGTGACCAGTTAGTTCACTGCACTTTTCCCGGGAATGCCTGAAAGGTTAGCACCCCTTTCAGAGGAAAATTACATGCAGCATTAGTAGGACGTGTGGTAGATTTTATTTTGGGCACATCGCAGAATGCACACTTTGAATGCCTGCTATGTTTCACCCAAATATATACAACTCAACCTCCAATCATCCCCGGCCCTCAGGCATCTCTGGAAGCTCAAGCGAACTGCACATAAGCTAATAAATAACCATTCCGGAAGCACTGGTCACTAACCATTAAAGAGGGGGGCCGAAAATAGTCCTGACAGTGTAAAGATGTAGCATTGCCTGCTGTATAAGCTCCAGTCATACACCTGCTTGTACGCCACTGAAGTGAGTGACACATTAAACATTACAGCAGACAGAGGCTTTAAATCAGTCAATCACCTCACTCAATTTCTATAGTAATACTCAGTGGTGCTCTTGGACTGACAAGAGAGGCAATTCTGTGGCACTGCGTTCCCTGTCTTTCCTTTCGTCCGACTCATAAAGTCTGCAATCTATGGACTCTTACTGCTCTCCCACAACATCTAATGTTCATTCTTTGAGAAAAATAGGACCTCGTTGTCATGCAAATGCTCATAACACTGCACACGCTTCCTTTGGTTTTTCAGGGGTGAACAGGCTGTTACGAAAAGTGAGATGGACTTGTGTCTGGCACAGAAAGAGAGGTGCCTGCACCCTGACACAACAAGTGCATGAACGGTTTTAATTAATGTGGATATTATCGACAACATTTCAGAACTCAGAAGCTTAGTAGTAGTAATAACAACAACAGGGTCAACAACAGGGTCAACAACAGGAACAACAACAGCAAAGCACGTCCCTCATCCCTCCCAATGTCGGCACTGTAGGAGGTGCTTCAGCCTCATGATCAGTAGGTTGTGAGTTCGGCCCTCATCTGGGCTGAGCTGCCCTTTTGTTAACAGCAGTGGTTTTCACTAATGGTTCCCAGCTCAAACCCAGGCAGAAATATGAATGGGGCTTTGTGTCATTCAGAAGGTGAGTCTTCTGCGTCTGTAGTCGGAAGGTCACCAGTTTGAATTCTCGGGTTGGCAGAATTGTCGTATTGAGCAAGACCCTTAACCTGGAAAAATGTCAGATAAATGCCTGACCGTGTGCTCTGATGCCACGTTTTGGTCTCGACTGAATACGGTGTGTGTGTATGTCTCGAAAGAGAGCATAATGGGATACGTGAAAATGAAAGTATTCCAGTGTAGGTGAGCTAATGGCACATAACTTTACATTTGTGCTACAATTAAGCTACTAACACATAGAATAGCAATTAGTTTGTGTTTGAGACAAACAAACCGAATAAACTGTAAAATGCACTTAATCTTTTGCTATACAAATTGCTCTCCGTATTTTATAACAGTCTGCTGCTTTTAGCCTTTCATAAATTATGTAGTATTAGTGGTTTGTAACAGCCTAATGATAAAACTGTTCAGAGAAAAAGTCGCTTAAATATTCCTCTGTAGTCCCCAGATCCAGGATTAAGAATCTGTTGGACTGCATAATTGTATAAAAGGCCAAACTTTCACAGAAGTTCAACTGAGACTGTTTGAAAAACATATATTGAACGTACACTAGTGGAAGCAGCAAGACATTTTAAAAGTATGCAATATTAATGGAATTTGAAAATTAAATTTACATGCATTTTTCTGTGTATGTATACCTATATATTGCAATACAAATAATTTCCGTACTTGTCCTTTTCACTGAGCACTATTTTTTTCCCCCTGACCCCTTCTTAGCTGGATATTCTTCCCTCCTAAAGAGCTTCTTAGCAATTGGTACACATTCATGCGTCGCATAATTGCCACATATACATCAGTAGTCCAGTAAGTATACTGCAATGGAGCTGAGAAATTCCTATTGCTTAGTGACTCCTTAGCTATTGTGACGTCGTAGCGTATTACTCATGTGTTTGTGGTTTTGCTGATGTAAACAAACCTACTCCACTGCCATCCATCCATCCATCCATGCAATTTCCAAACCACTTATCGCGGGGGGTCCAGAGCCTATCCCGGAGGCAATGGGCACGCGGCAGGGAACAACCCAGGATGGGGGGCCAGCCCATCGCAGGGCACACTCACACACCATTCACTCACACATGCACGCCTACGGGCAATTTAGCAACTCCAATTAGCCTCAGCTTGTTTTTGGACTGTGGGAGTACCCGGAGGAAACCCCACGATGACATGGGGAGAACATGCAAAGTCCGCACACATGTGACCCAGGCGGAGACTCGAACCCGGGTCCCAGAGGTGTGAGGCAACAGTGCTAACCACTGCACCACCATGCCGCCCCTACTGCACTGGCAGTCATACAAAATTATAGCACAAACAGTTATGTACAGCACATCATACTTGATAATGATAAACAACTATGTTACTGGTTAATATATTTACTAAGCAGTTTTATTTTAGAATATACCCTTTCTACTTATTAAAAAAAAGTTTACTGTAGCCTAGGTGTGTAGTACAGTATGATTTCTAGGTTTGTGTAAGAACACTCTATGATGTTTGCACAATGATAAAATCGCCAAACAATGCATTTCTCAGAACGTATCCCTGTTATTAAGCGAAACGTGACTGTAATATATTGGTGCTTCGGATGTGAAAAAAAAATCAAGAAGAGATGAACACAGCTAATGGGCAAGAGCAAAGTAGCTTAAGAAGTGACCCCAGTGCGCTTTAGGGAACGGGAAGTGGAAAAGTGGCTGAGAACGTGCTCAGCGGAGCTTAAGGAGTTATGAGGGGCCTTCTGAGTACAGTGGAATATGGAAGACCTGAATTACCGTGAAGACGCCCATCGTGAACACAGAGGACGCAAATGATGCTCGCTGAGTTTGACACACAGCTATATGCAGTGACCAGAATGAATAAAGCAGACTGATAAAACAACGGTAATAGATGCACTGGCAAAACGTGACGAGCACGAGCGGAACTGCAGCTATCCACGACGTGTTATTTGGAGCAGAAAGGCTCTGGATTAAAGTGCTGCAATACTTATTGGCCATTGTGAACCACAGACGCACGGCGGATGCGGGTGACATAAATTCTGCTGCGGAAGATTCGCACGACGGTTCACTAAAATATAGAAAATGAATGGATGAGGTCTGGTCATGAAACACTATGGATTGTAAAAAGTGGTATCTTCCTGTCACAGGTCAACTGATAACTGCTAGATTTACCCTTAATTCAGTGTATAATTAACAGAAAGTGCTAATTAAATCCACTGACTACACTGCCCTGATGCACAGATATTGGCAAGAACTATGAGGGTGTTGACATGTATGGACACACACTCATGCCTACGCGCACTATCGACAATTTAGAGTCATCGACTCACTTAGCTGCCTGTTTTAGGGCAAAGGGAGGAAACTATGGGAAATGTTTAAATATGAACATGCAAACGGTGCATACAGCAGACAGAATATGCAGTCAAGCCCACAGCCTCAGAGACTTGAAGCTACAGCAAGAATTCAACCATCGTTCTGCCCCTAAAGATACAGTACAGGCTTATAGCAGTTACTTACGTAGATTTAACTAGTCTAATCTTTATGGAAAGCCGTGCAAATTAACAGAGAATGCTGCTCCCACCGGCATCGCTAGCAACGGCTTTGCAAAAAATTACTGGCAAACGCTACAACCCAGCACATGATTGAGCAGATCCACATCTGCAGACTGTACAGTGTGCCGAAAATGAACTGTATGACTCGCCTGCTCGAAAATCAATTAAAATTAGCTTTGCGGTTTTTATTTGCAAAGTCCTTTAATCTGTCAGTGACGCTTATCAGCAAATGCTATCTAAATAGCTCCCTTTCATTGATTTATAGGAAATTTGAACACAGTGAGCTGATTGGTTTTCCATCTGGTCTGGCATTTTCTGTAGCTATGACTCAGTCGGACAGCATCGCCAAGACTGCGGTTACCGTGCCAAATTGAGCTGTTTTAAAAGCTGGAAATGTGCAGTTTTAGTTCTGTCTGCCTTAACTTTCCAGGTCGTAATCTGTGCTGTTTTATTTTAGGTTTTTTTATGGGTTATTTTCTGTTATGTTAACAATCAAATTTAGCATTATTTTCTTTTCGTTTCTTTTCTTTTTTTCAGGGAAAGCAGTTACTTACAGGCAGTGTGCAGCTCTGTGGGTTTGGGGTCTATGCTTGTGTCCAGGAGGCTGTGGGTTTGAATCCTACAGCCAGGTGAGTAATCATAGTGCTACTGGGCCCTTGAGCCAACAGCATATAAATTTTGCCAGAAACTTTAAGTTTAGTATCAGCACTTATTACAGAGGGATCAACTGTAAAATCTGCAGGTGCGCAACGGAATTATTAGAAATTTTAACGGTAGATTTTTTTTCTGATCGGTCTGAGAAATGAATTTGCTACAAAATCTACCTTGATCATTCCTACTACAAAATTAATTAATAACATAATAAATAGATTTATTTCATCTTTGTATTTTATTTTTATTCATTCTTCCTTCCATATAAAGTACCCCAACCCAGTGCATAAAGCAAAGGATACCCAGGACAGGGGATGTTTAATACTCTTACATACGCCTACAGTTTTGTAACATAATTAGAATTTAAGAAGGCATCACTGTGAGTTACACTACAGTAAGCTGGCAGGCCGGTTCCAACCAGAAAAAATGAAGACGGATGATGAATTATGAAGACAAAAGTAAGGCTAACAAGCTCCTTGGCAACAAGTGCCTTACCGCCCCTGTCTTTGTCAGCTGGTCGGATTGAAGTGGAGGAACATCAGATTTTTGAAAGTCCCAAAACGTATATTATTAACTCTGTATAACATTTCATTTTATAGCTGAAAAGCTCCTGATCAAATGTTGTAGAACTGACTTCATGTTATAAAAGGTAATACTGGACAAGCTGGACATATTTCAGATTCCGAGGCTCCTGATACGTGTCAACACCCTCGTCATAAGCTCACTTGTAGGCCTCACTGAACAGTTCCTCCGTTCTACAATTCGCCACGGACCTGACCAAAGTGGTGGAGCTGCTGAGTGCTGCAGTGTCTTGCTGCCCCCTGCAGGTGAGAGACGTCGCCACAGGCCCCGATGTGAGGCCACTCCAAGGGACATTCCAGATGTGTTGTGACTCGTGCACGTTTAAGGCTGGAAAGAATTTGGGCAACATCAGAGTAGATGACTGCCAAGTTCATTTTAAAGAGAGTTGTACGTTAGTGTCTTGCGTTGCTGACGATGAAACTTCAAGATTGATCTGGTGAGTCTTTTATGGGTCTTTCTCATAGTGTGAATATGTTCACAGATAATTCTTTGAAGGGGATTTGTTTGTTTAATAAACAAATAATTCTTCAGAAAATTGTTAGGCATAGATACTCCAAATTCAAATGTTCACATTTTCGGTCAGTCCCAAAAATGAGCCTGTTCCTTCAGCCTGAAGTGACACAGGAACACTCAGTCTGTAATTAGACATTAATCGGAGGGCAGGCAGTAATTATTTTTCATTTAGTCATTTCCTAACAACACTGTAACACCAAACACTCTGTGGGGAAAAAATTACAGGCAGTGCTATTTAAACGTACAAACAAAGGGCGCCGTTGACAGACGTGGGCTGCTTGGGAACGGGTAGCGGGCCAATTTTAAACGTTAAAAATGCCCTGCGAACCTGTGAAAAACGCATCAGAGAGAAGCTGACAGATTCCCAGAACTCGGACCCTGAAATGCGGGCCCCGGTTTTCCTGTAGGCTTAACCACAGGAACCCATCCCTGTAGCAAATTAGCGAATTATGAGTTTAATGTCTGCGGATTACATTACTGAGAGGATTACCGCAAAATGTTTTCCTGATTCCACCTTTTATTGGGTATTTATCTACTATAGCGTTACACATTTTTTCGTATCAGGTGAGTGGATGTTGCGGTATCTTGGCTCCAAGGATACTAGCTAACCACAATATATCTGCTGAATTATCAGTCTTTTTTTGTTTTTTTTCTTATATTTTTTTCTTGTTTTATTGTATATTTTTATTTTTCGAAAGGGGGCTTTAGGATGGGTGTAGCCATACGGGGTGGTTCTAATAATGACACAAAATTACGTGGGACAAAAGACCACCCTCTGAGAAGCATCAGCGTACCCCTTGCCAAGTTGCTCATGCTCTTAGCGGAAATGGATTCCCCAACCTGATGAGTATCAAAGGGGCTATAGACCCAGACTGTTATCACACCGTGCTGTACCAGGGTTTGGTTTCACCTGAGCCACCCGTGGCACAGAGCCAGCGAGGTCATTCCCATCATTGCCTCCCAGCTGTTGCACCTGAGTGTGGCCTCGTTAGTCTAACTGCTCTCAGGTGCTAACGATTTACACTGTTTAAACCCCTCCGCGGCTCGGAAACGCTGAGAACCGCTGCCTTTGAATGCCGGCTTTTCCATGTTTACGAAGCGCTCCGTTCTGCTTGGCGAGAGAATTCGAGCTGTAAATGTGGCCCAGCCTGTAACGGCACCGTGCTTAGAATTGCGTTTCGGTGCATTTAGCAATTTTTATCTGTAGCACTTCTACTGGTAGCCTGTACAGGATGTTCCCCCACCCTGTGCTGGGTGCAGTGCCAGCCAAAACGCATATGGAGCCATGAATACTCCCCCCTCTACCTACCACCCACCACCTCCATTGCATAGGTCTTAAGTTCCAGCACCGCAAAAGACACAAGTACCTTTAGGGATACAAGGACCATGCATCATCCAAGACAAAGTGAAATCGACCAGCTAAGTCAGCACCCCTCTGAGGACGGCGCCCTAGGCAGCAGCCTATGTCACCCCATGGATTGACCACCACTGGTCCGATGGTAGATCTTTGGTGACAAGTGCACCACTCCGCTCAGCATAGAATGCAGCTTTGCATGATGTGACATTCCTCACTTACGGATTCACAACAAATAACCGAAAGTCCAAATTGTAAATAGTACGATAAAAACACTAATACAATAAATATAAATTCAAAATCGTTACCCCAATAAAGTCCATTGTTCTTGTATCTTTTTAAAGTACTATCCACCATGCGCCTATGCGTTGCCTGAGGCTGTTATTCAGGGATTGTTAATCCCAGTCAGGGATGTCTAACTTTCCCACATCGTTGCCTGATTAATAACAGAGCGTAATGAGTGCTCTGGTTCTTGGCGAGGGGGCACTTTATGGTCTTAAATTCCCTTAACTATGCAACCAGGCTGTGCCAGTGCTAATTGTTCCCCGACTGCTACTAGAGTAGTTGGGCCAAGAAGCTAAACCAGATGAAAGCCTTTCTGTGCGCTTTTCGGATTTATCAACCGACGCTAACTCCAGCGCTAGGCTAGCAGCTCCATAAAGCCTTGTTTACATGCCTTTGCAGGTCCTCTGATTAAGAGCTAGCGGTGTGGAATTCCTGTACGCAGGAGAAAACAGTGAGATGAAGCTGGAAATCAGGATTACTAAAGAGTCACACAGTGATTAGCGTTGCCTCTTCATTCATGTTCCCAGGACCCTATGGTTCTGTTCAATTGTGAGTTAATTACCAAAAGTCAATCGACATATTTTCTGTGTTATATCCCCGCTCTGTAGTGTCCTAGACCCAGAATATGAATTAGAGTCGAAAAAGGAGTCTACTAATATCCTGACCCAGCGAGCAAACATGAAGGCTCTTCAGTTCATTCATCTCTAAGTCATCGGATTTGTTATTCTCTTTGAAACAGTCCAGGCAGCTTTCATCCAATTTTATACTCAAACAAAGCAAGCTCAACTTTTCCTCCAGGCCAAAAATGAAAGCACTTTAAAGGCACACAGTTTAGTATGAGAAAAAGTCTCTCTCAATATCTGTGTGTGCGCTTGTATGCGAATCTTTTCCCCTCCTGTACACTGCTGATCAGCTGTGGAAATATTACGAGTATCAACATGAGAAAGTAAGCCTGTAAATGAGGCAATGAAGCAGGTGCATTTGCATTGAGGTTGTTATGGAGAGCGGGATGGTGCCTCAGTTTTACTGGAATATAGAGTAATATTTACTACACCAAATCCAAAATGCATGTATTCCGGTTAACATTATTTAAAACATATTATATTGTCAATGAACATGCAGGACCCAGAAGCAGCTAGGATGGAAAGCAACGCATGTTATGGTCCTCCAGGTCCAAAGTCCTGCTTCACTATGCCAAAAAAATCATGCAGATCTAATCTGAATCAAACTTACTGATAAAGTAAAGTATTTTAAATTTTAAAACTTTACACTAATTTTAATTTAAGAGAAAATGAACACATATTTTAGATTCCTTCCATTCGTCTTTTATCCACTTGTCCTGGTCAGGGTCTGGACGGACGGGGGGGGGGGGGATGGGGGGTTGGAGCCTATCCCAGGCAGCATATGGCACCAGGCTGGGGTGTCAATCCATCGAAGATTTTCGATCCCCAAAATCCTTTTCTTGGTCAATTACAATAAGGCAATGAGATGTGCGAGGAGCCAACTGGATACCAAACTTGTATTTTTCATTCCATTAAACAAATGCCCTACTTGAAAGCCCCTGTTTATTTTTGAGTTAAGGGCAGGTAGATTATGGAAGCCTGCACTGATCCTGTTTTTTCCTCTAGGATGGGGTGATGTTCCTCTAGATCAGTGGTGATGCTAGACATGTGTTTCCTTCGCAAAAAAAAGAGCATGTATTGCGGGAGGTGGCGGAGGTTGGTCTCCACAATTGCATGTTTACACCCATACACAGCAAAACCAAAAGGAAACTTTGGCAGCAAGATCACTGAGCCATTAATGACAAAATTATTTGACTGCTGGGATCACAACTAGGTGTTTTGTTAAAAAAAAAAAAAAGACATTTTAAAGAGTGTCTTACACCCCCTGGATTTAATGGGCTTCTTGTTGGCTTTTTATGTGGCAAAATATTGGTGAGAGATGGAAAACTAGTGATTAAAAAACAAAAATATGCTGGAGACTTTCCAGATTTCCATAAGGTGAACCTCGTTAAATGTAGAGAAGCCTATAATCATTAAAACTCCATTAGGAAGCGTGCAATTTTGTGGAACTAAATAGCAGACAGTAATCAGAAGCAGATGATGCCAGCTGGGAAAGTGGGGGAAATTGTTGCGATCGGTAGAGAATCCATCACTAGCGACGGCAGTCATTCCCCACATCGCTTTTTTCTTTTTGCCGGTTTCATTTTCTTGTATTTACACAGATTGATACGGATGAAAGACAAATGGCTGAATAATCGGCCTAAGAAGCCATTTTTGTTCCTGTGCCCCAAGATTACATAAAGCGCTGTGAAAAGGAGCCCTCTGTAAGGCTACTGATTGAGCAGTGCCTTTCCTGGGGGATACAAAGTGTAAGCTGCCTGAGGTTTGCAACACTGGGACCAGTTACCATAGCAGGACATGGCCCCAAACTCTGTAGCTATGTAAACACCAGTATTGTTCTTATTTCAAAAAACATTTTTTTTTCCCTCATGCAACCTGGATATTATGAACCTACAGCCACAATCTCTTGGCAGAATTGCATTTACATGCACATTCAGGAATAATGTGCATTTGAGCCTATCAAACTATTTTTTCCCTCTTTATAATAGTTCGAAATCAACATAAAAACATCTAAAAAAAATAATTAAATCTAGGTTTTTTTAATTAAACATTAGTCGATATGACTATCCCAAAGCATCATTACATGATTTAAAGCAAATATTGTCATTTTATAATTAGAGAGTAAACATCATAATTTATGATTCCTAATACGTTATTAAGTTTAAGGATTGACACCAACCATACTCTGCTGTGTGGTCTGATCACCATGCCGGCTGTTTTTTCTTTCTCAACAAAATAACGTGTAACTTCTCAGAGGTGACTTCTGGTAATATCCCTTAAACGGTCTTTATGAAATACAGATTTTCCCAGCCTCATAAAGTGAACTTAAGGCCCTGAGCTACAGGGCCCATGTCTCACTCATGTTAAAAGGCAGCCATAGCAGCATTATTATGTGTAAAATGTCATTATTCATCTACAGAGGTATTCAGTCTCATCTACTAACATTGTTCCTGTAGCTACTCCTATAGCTACAGATCAGCATAAAGCTGAAGGGTTTTTTTGTTTTTTATTTTTGTTCAGATTTTTGTGGTTAGCTGAGACTTGTCGGTGCCTCTGGTCTCTACGTCAATCATCAGATTGTCTTTCAAGAGTTTAGAGGCATTACAAATATGTGCTTTTCACATATTATACATTTTCCGCTTCGTCGTCCTCACGCCGTCCATGCATGACTGAGTAATGCATTTTATCAGCGGCATGCTGAACGTTTTGTGGAGAGGTTAAATAAAAATGCCTTTTTTCATACGTAAAACTGTAATGACCGCAGTACTGTAGCTTTGAGGTCCCAAGCACCAAGCCCTATGAAACTTACATCACAAATTTCTGGTCAAATAGAATACCTGCAGTATGGTCAGTCCACGGTATAACTTCATGGCTGACCTCCTGAAAGGTAGCCTCAAGCACAGCACCAGGAAGACAATCCTGCTGCAGCCCCATAGCAGAGAGAAGAATCAGAGACTCCATGCAAACTCACCAGACGTGCGGAGGAACATCGAGAACGTGAAGCTGCAGGATAACTAACAGAAATTCACCATTTGTTATGGCACGATCTCCGTGGTTCACTATTAACGATAATGTCAGGAAGGTTTAGTTAAGGTAGGCTACCTTCAGAAGGGGCTTCAACACCAAGTCCTTCAAGTCAGGTGACCTTGAAATTCTCCTTTATTGTGACAAAAACTAAGATATATGATTATTATACTTATCACTGCATTGTATTCATAATTTGTGAGTGCAGCTCTGAGCGGTAAAACTGTGTTTAGCAGATAATGATCAGGCCAGCAGTTTTGTCAGTTAAATAATTACATATTATATAATCTAATATAATTATATTAAAATTGATTAAAATAATAAATATTATTATTATTATATCATTTACTATTCATTGTTAAATCAATTGACAGTTAGATAATTGATGTCAGCACCTAATGTTTACTTTTAACTCAATTCCCAAACAGTGGGCCTGTTTTTGTATCCTTGTGTGACCCAAATTACCTCAGTAAAATAAGCTAATGATTTAATTTGTTAATTGCTCTGGACAGAAGAATCTGCTGCATAAATATACACAACTAGCCACCCGGGATGGCAGTGTCAGTCAGACGGATAAAACGTAGCGGCAAACACTACACTGGGGACAGCTATCGCTATTCAGTGCCTAAGCAAACATAGCCCTTCGGTCAGAAACGTAGGCCTTTTTTGTTGATCTGCGCCAGCGGCTGCAGGTTTGCCAGCTAATATTTAGTTTTATCTTCATGCCTTAAATATGCTGTGCAGTTTGTGTACAGGCAGAAAAAAAGAACACTTACACACTCTGTTTAGTCGAGCTTCTGTATTTACCAATTCGAAAATATATCGGACAGTGCCAGCATCATTTATCGTAATATTGGGCAGGGTTTGACATACGCTTGTGTCGACATCGCTGAATAAAAACAGCGAACTCCGCGTCTTTTCTCTTGATAGTGATTGGGTGGTGCAACCGTAAGCAAAAATGCATTAGCTAACTTCTGTTGGCCATAATCATGGTGATCGTGCCACAGGCACAGGAAACAGGCCCCAATGCATACCGCAGGGAAGGGCGTAAAGCAATCAGCAGCTTCTTTTGGTGCATTTTACATGCGAGACATGAAAGGATTAACTAATGCTTAAAGGTGTCTTCACATGACAGAGAAACACAAGCAAATAGAAATACAATGGATTCAATTAATTGACAAAAAAAGTCTTGGAATGTATAGGACCAAAGAGGAAGGGAAAATAAGTCTGAGGTCAGGTGTGATATAAATGATAAATAAAATACAGATAATAACTGCTTTGTACTGAATGTGTTTATCATGAAGACATTTATCTTTTCTTTAAAAGGATGTCATACATTATCGTCGACTGAACACCCAGAAAAGTATACATGGCAAAAATTAACTTGGATATTGATAATCAGACAAGGCGAGCACATTTAGGTATTGGTTAGGAAACGTGGCATTTCATGCAAGCAGAATTGTAGCTGACAGTGATTAAAGTTGAAACTGCAGACACAAATGAGACTGTTTTCCATTGACAGCCATCACTGGCGCCACTGGGTGTGATTTGTCACATTTGGGTATGTTTTTTCCATCTAGTTCTGCATCGTAACATGGGTCAGCGCTTAGCGCACCCATCAGAACTCGAAGATTTACACTCCTCGCCCCGCTAACGACATCCGCCGCCGCCAGCTCGGAACCGTTCTGTTAACCCATCATAATGAGGAATTATCTCTCGTCTGCACCGTGCCGATCGCGCCCAGCATCGCCCTGCTGGTAGCATGCTGGCACTGCAGCTATTGACAGGCCAAATCAAATCCTTTCTATTGAGGCAAAGAATATTTAATCTCCCTAATTAGGACTGGCATTGATTTTCAGCGGCTTTAGCACATATTCCCAGGATTTTTGCGTTGTTTCGTTCTCAGGAGAGGCTTACTCTTTGTGTGCTTTAGGGAGCTACTTAACCGGCATTTACTAAATCTCCACTTGTATACTTACTGGGGTATATAAGAGTCTCTCAATTAGAGTCTCTGATGGCCACTTCAGCTGAAGACATTTTTGTTTTATTTCTTATCTATACCACCTGTACTATACTACGTGGTTTATAATGGTTTGTTTATTTTTTCTGGGTTGGTCTGTTATGCTGAGATTATTCTTTTTAAGATCAGATGCTATTATCAGATCAATAGCATTCTGCCTTATCTTATATCCGTGGTCTTGTCCGTTCATAAGTACGTGTTGATGGCAAATCTACGCGTATCTCAATGCTCCCCGTAACGAGGAGCTGTTATTCAGGCTGTGTTACCGTAACGACGTTCCCACAAACCTCTCCAGCGTTCGCTTGTTTGTTCGCCTCGTTCCTCAGGATTTACATGGCTGCGCCATAAAGGCCGTTCAGCTGCGCCGATCTACCGAACTGTCCGCCCGAAACGAGAGCACGAGGCTCTCCTAAGATTTCACGCCGCCACTTGCATGCTAATTCCAGACTTTCCTTGTCCGTTTCTTTTCCTTTCTGTTTTTTTTTTCTTTTACGCTGAGTTTAAACTTGGCCTTTCGCTTCAGGTTCGCGGGAAACCCGATCGGCTGACCGTCCCTGGTTTCCTGTGCGTTCGCCTAAGCCGAGACATTCAGGCTAAAGATGAATGGACTGTAAGTAATGGATTAAGCTCAGCCATTAATAATGAAGGGCGATATATTCCAAAAGGGAGGAGAGGCACTCCAGGCAGTTACCTGACCTTCCGTAGTAACGGTTTCCCATATCTAAACCCCTGGTGGTCTTGCTGTGAGTTGGGCTGGCAGGGGATGGTGTTGTGTAAACCGACTCCCCAATTCTCCTCGGCCCCTCTTCCTCATGTCGAGATGGGAAATCAAAGTAGCAGATCCCCGCTGCCGTGAGGATCGCCATACCGACGGGACCCAACGTCCCATTAAAACGCGATACTCAGGAACTATTCCCAAATCTGTCGGGGAGCCTCTGGGAATGTTCCGGCGTCTCGTGCCGGCAGTTTTCAAGCCCCGTTTGGCGACGAGATTGAAAGCGATGATTCCGTGTGTACAGTAAGTGGGCAGTAATTCAGCCGGGGGGGTTGAAGAGCCGACAGCTGATATTTCGTTAGCTTGGTGCTAAGCAGGGAAAGCCAGACAACCCCTGTCAGCCCCCCAATCCCCCTACCCTGGTTAGACTATTAAAGTATTAATGTCCCATCTTGCTATTTTCCGTAACTGGCTGTGATTTACAATAGGGTTAGTTTCTTATACTTGTTATAAATATTCATTCATTATTTAAATAATGGCAATGTCTGAATACCACTTTAAATATGCATATATCAGAAATATCACATAAACAAAACAGGAAAAATTAAATGTTGCAGTGCAGCTATATATATATATATATTTGTGTGTGTGTGTGTGTATATATATGTATGTATATATATATATATATATATATATATATATATATATATATATATATACACACACACACACAAATATATATATAAATAAAATATAGATATAGATATATATTCATTTATATATTCATTTGCCCATTTTTAATTAACATTTAAGTGACGAGAATATGAAGCCTATCACACAAAGAACAGAGTACAAGGACCAGTGCAGATGAATTCACTGTCAAAGGAAATAAGCATAATAATTCCTCTCTCCTTATGTCCTAAGAGCTCTATGCAGCAGCAGTGTGGTTGTACCTTCCAGGACCTGTGGTTAGATGTGGGCTCTTTTTTTCGCTGCTTAGCACCTGCATGTGTTACATCAGGACATCCCTGAACTAGCAGGTCACAGCTTCAAATGCCTTCATTCAGCATTGTGAAATAAGTAATCCTGGGCCTGCCCATGTGCTTAATGAAGCTCTGTTTAACCCTAGAGACCTGGAGGGGCAGGGGGTCGACGAGGCAGTTCTCCTGCGTTGTGAGATGGAGGCCTTTCTAGAACACAGAACATCTCTGAAGAAAATCCGTTTCCTGTGTTTAACTCTGGGAGTGTGTGTGCAGAGACTCTGTGGAGGTAATCGGTCAGAAAGATTGTTTCCGCTGTCAGAAAAAAAACTAACATTATGGTCAAACAGAAGTAACCTCTGTTAATTTTAACACAAATATCTAGGTCACATTTGGTACATACTTTACAATTAAAATATATATGAAATAGAAAGAATTTATATCTTTCTGGTATTATCTTGAGTCAAATTGCATTTAAGTCAGCAGGCTTATCGCAAACTGTACTGGATTTGCAGCTCAGAAGATGGATGGATGGATATTTTACATATTTGATTTGAAAAGACTTTAAAAAATATTTATTTTTAATACATTTTTTGTTTGGATTAGGTAATTATGATCATTTGAAGAATGAATATTTTTTATTTAATAATAAGAAATTTACATGTAGCCCAGGTGAAACCACAGCACCAGTGACTAAATCTTACACTTAATCTCCATTGAAGTGAGAATAAAAAATGGAAAAAATGACAAAAAAAGATATCGGTTCTGTGGGGACTGCAGTTTAACAAAGTTCTTTTAACATGCTCATGACTACTGTCTTCATAGGTACTGTAATTTGGACGTATAATGAAGAGCCATTTTAAAAAGGCAATATTTTGATGAATATTTTGAGATATTTATTTAAGGGGCAGCTGCCAGCATGTCATTTTGGCGTTTATCTTGCCTGGCTTTCATGTTGGGCTGCATTTAAATAAATATGGAAAATGGCCTGAACTTAAAATCACAAGCAGATGAGCCGGACCCCTGAAAATCACACTTCCTTTAAAGTCTGGCAAGGTGGATATTAATGTGAGCTGTAATTGATGCTGACTGGCACTTGTGTTTGTGCTTTGGGTGATATCAATTAGGAGAATTCAGGAAACAGTGAAAAATTATCTTTAGAAAATAGTTTGACTCATTGGCAGGATCTTCGTTATGCAGGAACGCTCCAGGAATAGAATGTGTCCTAATGCATACTGCAGTGTTTCTATCTGATTATAGGGCTTTTGTTTTTTTCCCGCTTCTTACGTTCACCTAGGCATCGCAGGCCATCTGTTTGGGGAAGCAAACCAGCTCCAGAAGTTTGGAACGTTCTGAAACGAGCCTTCGGCGTCCAGCAATCAGGCAGTTTGTAGAAACAAATTCCTCGCTTGTAGTAACACTCAGGAAACGAAACTGACTTTTTTATGGTGTCGCCCGCGAAAGGAAAAAAGAAAAATAGCCAGATAATTACGGAATAGCGAAATGCAAGGAAATGGCTGGTGAAATGCGAGCGAATTAAAGACGTCAAAGGTTATTCAATCGGGGGGGAAAAACAAATACCACAACAAAACCAAAATTTGTTATCTTGCAGTGCTGTTCCTGAGGTAAATTAAAAATAGTATCAGACAAAAACAGGCAACAGACTACAGACCATCCCCTGGTTAAGAACATCTATGAACAACTCGTACTTACCAATGAACTGCCGTAAAGTCTATTATATTTAAAATTTATGATAAATTCGATGCTTCGTTGAGACGAATACATGATTAACTTTGTGATGCTCATAAAAACATTGAGATTCATTGGCTCAAGGGATAGTACAGTACCATAAGTGGTTAGTTTAATTGTTATTATTATTATTTATTGTTGTTGTTGTTGATCCGACTTAATTACACTATAGACTTAAAAACAGACTTAGAGAATGGAAATTGTTGGTAGCCTGGGTACTGTCTTTATTTAACGACTATAGTACACTTAAATAAATTAAAACTTATGGAAATAGCTTGTTTTACAACCTAGTGAAACTTGTCTGCTGCATGGCACTATGGGAAAAAGGAAACTTTATTCTAAAAATACATTCAGAAATATCAATTAAATGGAGAGGGATGAAGAAAATAAGATTTGCTTGTGTACCACGTGTAACGCTTCCATAATACTCCGGCGTGTGCTCTGGGCTACTTATAATTGTCAAGTTGATGGATTAAAGGTAATTAAAAACTGACATGTAAATACGGGTGTCTAACTAAAGCACACACCTTACATAATTAACATCGAAGGGATCAGACTTCAGAGGCTATTAAGAGTCACGCATACAACGCGTGCTGTCAATTAATGCAATTACCACATGAGAAATGTCTTGGCATTAGCATCTAACAATCATGTCAGCCCTTACACAAATGCAGCATTAATACTGCTTCTAATTAAAGCAAATTAAGCTTATTGTGCCTTATATCCTTTGTCCTATGTTAGCTTTCTGTTCCGATCTCTTATGTTAGACGGGTCGGTGCCGACCCATGTATTAAATCTGCAATAAAATACCCTCAAAACAATTATTTATCATCCAATTTGTTTCTTACCTCTTGGTTACCTTGTTAAGCTTCCTTATCCATGAAATGATTAGTTTCAGTATTTTTGGTGTGACTTTCTGAACCTTTTTTTTGACAGCATACCTCTCGTTTTCAGAAAACCTCAAGAGAATTATATAAATAAACTGAATTGGTCTTATCTTGCTTTTATGTGGTGCTTTTATGCATTTTAAACTTACAAATGGGTCGGTGCCGACCCGAACATGACAGGAAGGACATCCTGGCTGCCCATCAACTCTTAACAAGTTTACGTTAAGGTGTATAACTGCGTAAGTATGAATTATACTCTCTGCACCAGGGTAATTTTCGATATTTCAAGAAGAATACAATATCTATTTACAAGGAATGTACAGTTTAGATAAAGCTTAGATACATACATTTTTGAGAAAGTATGGTTTGACGGCCCCTGGGGCAGTTAAGGGTTTTGCCTATGGCCCCATTGGTGGAATCGCTCAGCCAATCCAGAGATTCAAACCAGTAACCTTCAAAATCACCGGCACGACATCCCAGCCCACTGATCCACACTGTGTATGACACTCATGGCATCCCCTTCCAGGCTGTCTTTACATGTTGCAGGTTTAAGTAGAACCAGCAGAATCTCGAGCAGTGTTAACGTTCTGTGGGGTCACGGTGGGGTCAGCGGCACGGTGTAAATTTCGATGTGGGAACAGTCTGCTTTAGCCCTCTGTGCCTGGCTGCTTTGTGACTAGTTTTTCCATTATCTTCCCGCTGCCTTTAATATGCTCACTAACTGTGTTATGTTTCTGTGCTGCTTGACAGCGCTCACAAAATTAAATTCACAGTTTGGTTGCTCACTCAAATACATAGTTTCCTCTGGCTTTCTTTGTGCAAAGGCAAACCAAGATGAGGAAGACATAATTTCTTCCAGATCTGTGTGTACACATGTGCACAATATCTGTCTGGCTTCACTTCAAACAAGTGTAAAACTAAAAATAACTAGGGCCAGCATGCAACAGGCAGATTGGACTGCGTGTTTCACATTATTCCCCATGATTGCACAACTTATCATGCTATTGTCAAAACCATGCTGTTATTTGTTATTTTCTGTTATGGGATGTTCGGGAATTCACTCTGGACATGTTCTCCGTAACACATATATCAAATTATTGCGTGGTTGGTGTGTCTCAAAGTTGCATAACTCATGAGTTAATGCAACCGCACTGTGCCAGCTTCAGCCAATTTTTACAGAAACCCTAAATTAGCAATTTAGATTTCCTGAAAAGTTTAATTTCCTAAGACCAAGTGGTCCCAGTTGTTAAGCATTTTACAAAGCGCTCTTTATTCGCAGCTAACACCAATGTTAGCGACCCAAGTTTTCAGCTATTAAGAACGTTATATTTCATAAAATCCACACCACCTCCGCCGGACGGAGATTATAGGCAGGGCACTTTGACAAATGGAAGGTTTATCCAGCTCTTGAGTTTAATTCAAGTTTTCCTGTATTTTACAGTAGTCAGTCGACACATGGAAAATTTCTTACTATATAAATGAAACACTGAATATATTCTGAAAATACTGTATCAGATCAGATGCACAGAGCTGTGCAGCCCTCAGTCGAAAGCCAACAAAAAAATGGCAAGACTATGGGTCAGTAATGTGAATATGAAATATGTTCAGCACATTTTATTTATTATTTCTGATCCTTCTCGTGCAGAAGTTCCAGCTGTTGTATATACGCTGTATATACAACGGTAACAGAGGAATGCTATTCCATGCTAAACTCAGTGATGGGTCTTTGTCTTCATTTGTGATTCTGTGCTTTGTTCTGTACATCCCAAACAACATCACACATGAAAAATCAGTAAACAAACGTATTGTGTTATATAATCAAATATATTTAATGGGATAAATATGGAGGAGATTCATAAGAAAGATTTTTGGTGCAAGATTCCTTTTTCAGTTTGCTGCCCATAAAAATTCTAATATAGTCAATGGACAATGTTTATAAGAATTAGGGCAAAAAAAAAATTAAATCTGTATGCCAGATTGCAACAGTTAATAGCATAATGAATGCTTGTCTTTAAATCATATTTTGCTTTTTATGATATTAACTCATTTATTATATTATAGTGACAAAGAAAATCTTGGTAATTTATTCTTATATTTCACATTTCATGTTTGTAAGAAACAGTATTTATGATAAAATGTTAAAAGATATCTATAATAAAGTGGTAAAGGGTATCTACAACAAAATGTTAAAACATATCCATAATAAAATGGTAAAAGATATACATGATAAAATTGTAAAAGATATACATGATAAAACTGTAAAAGATATCCATAATAAAATGGTAAAATATACACATGATAAAATGGTAAAAGATATCCATAATAAAATGGTAAAAGATATACACGATAAAATGGTAAAAGATATCCATAATAAAATGGTAAAAGATATACATGATAAAATGGTAAAGGATATCCATAATAAAATGGTAAAAGATATACATGATAAAATGGTAAAAGATATCTATAACAAAATGGCAAAAGATATGTATAATAAATTACATTGTGTACCTTCTGGTGCACATGTCTCTGTGACAGTAAATGCTGTTCTCTCTTGGTTGAGTGCATGTAAAAATATCTCATCAGAGCTGATTGTCGGACTCCCTTTTTTCTCTTAGGATTTGGGTAAAAGCTGAGGTTCAGAGGCGGGTTTAGACGGTGGGGCCTTTTGCAGGGTGAAACACGGGGCCCCAACACCTGAATGCAATTCCTCAGATTGCTGATGATATAAGCAGAGCATTTTCATGCCAGAGGAAACGTGATCCCACCAGCTGGCCCAGCTCTACGTCAGGTCAGAAAATCCATCCATCTGTTTGGTGTCCCCAGCGACGGCACATGGGGCGTCGTGAACCTGACTTTGGAGTGTTTTCTTCTAGGTAGTGCTGTGGGGCGACAGGGCAGCACTGGATGGGGGACACTGAAGGTGGCCTAAGTTGGCCTCCCCCCCTCAGCTCCATCCCCATCCTGCCCGAGAGGCTGGGGTAGCCGGCGTCCCATAACGTCTGTTATGATGATGCAGCTGGCAGGGACATAGGAGAGAAATGCCAGAAGGTGCCACTGTGGCAGTGAGGTGGAGAGATCAAGAGGCTGAGAAGGAGACCTCACACTTCTGTGGACTTCAACACTGTGGTCTTTAAAGGGACGCTTTATATCGATGCAGCATATCCCTTTAATACCTATTAGAATACTAGTGTTTCGCTTTAAAACCTCAGTTATTTGTATACTATATGCCCATAAGAATGCATGTTAGCGTGTCCCTTTAAAACCTCAGTATTTTATATACTATATACCCATAAGAATGCATGTTAGTGTAACCCTTGAGTACCTCAATAAGGTGAATAGATTTTTAATAATACCGCCCTGAATTCTAAATTGATGGTGATTAAGCTTAACTCTGAACCACAGTGGTGGCAATAACTTGGAGTGCAAACAATATCCAAACAAACACAACCTTTAGGCTGAAATTGTGACAACTTAGAAACACATTTAGAAACACATTCATAACAAATAATAATGGATTCATAAAGCATTATAAACATGGCTATAAATATTTATCAAAAGGCATAACACATAGCCCTGGTTATTATGCATTATGAATGCTCTATGAAGCACTCAACTATAATGCACTATAGATATATTCATAAGAAGTATAGTTGTTGGTATATGCATTGGGGATGCTTTGTACTGCATTATAAAGGTATCTATATTGCATTATAGATGAGAGCTTCATAAAGCATTATAATGTTTAATACACATGGCTATAATGTGTTATGCCTTTTTATAAATATTTATAGTCATGTGTTTAAAGCTTTAAGAATGCATTACAATGCATGATGAATGTGTTTATAAATTACCATATAAGTTACCAAAAGAACAATTAATTTTCTTTTCTTTGTGAACAGACCTTCAGCCTGTTGTAGGACTGCAATAGATAAATATTACAGAACCATAAATATGGAAAATGCTGTAAAAATACCAGAAGTACAGTGACCAGGTGCAAACTTGGCTGTCACCAGCCTTACCCAGAACATATTTTGGTTTACATGCCTTTTTGTTGGTTTTATAATTAAAACAAAGTACATCTTGCAGCATTTTCGTGAGCACAGGATGAATGAATCTTTGATAAGCTATCATATAAAAGAAAAGATAATTCCACGTTTATAGAGCCGATTTGAGCCAAATGATGTCTTATTTGTAAATGTAGTTTAGCAATCTTCAATGACTGGGGTTTATACTCACTGTCATTGCACGTGGCACGTTGCTCTGTTGCCTGCCCGCCCATCCCAAACTACGTGTTTTGTGTCAACAAGATGGATCCGCTGACATTTCCTTTGAATTAAGCCTATGACAAGTGTGTCTCTTCTTCTGTGGAGCCGGTTTCACTTATGCAAGCCATGTGCTGTGAGCAGGGGAATCGAAACATCATAAGAAAGCAAACAATCCCAAACATCAGCCCCCATAATGGGATTTTCTGAGGTTCTCTGTTTACCCCGCTTTGTGTAATACATCATTACTTAATGCTCTGCACATATATACTGTGGTTTTCTTTTGCCGGTTTCTTAGTCGGCTTTAATCAGATTTGTACGGCCTTTGAAAAGAATGGCAAATTATCAAAAAGCTAAGTACAGTGCAGTGGACGGGTGTTTTATTCTGTCTGCAGATTTATGGAGTAAACAATCTCTACAGCGGTCCTGCTATGACATGCAGGGAATAAGCGAAGTCACATGGTCGGCCTTTGCCCTTTTTCTCTCTTCAACAGCCTGAACTCCAAGCCATGAATATTTTTTAGTATGGGAGAGCAGGAAAAATTGCTACATGGATTGTCTAGATTTGCCAAGGGAGCTGCTGCCTCACGCTTCCAGGGGTGTCAGTTCTAATGCACCTCCCTCTCTTTCTCTCCGCAGACTTTGGATATCCTCCCTTTCTCTCTGGCATTCCTCCAGAAACTTTGATTCCCTCCCACAATCTGAAGAGATTCGGTTCAGGCAAACTAATGACTTGATTTAACCCATGTTTCTGATAGTGAGTATGTATGTTTGTTTGTCTGTCTGTCTGTCTGTGTTTGTGTGTGTGTGTGTGTGTGAGGGAGAGAGAGAGAGAGAGAGAGAGAGGTGTCCTACCCAGGATTCACTCCAGCTCCCCACAGGCTCCAAATAACAACTTTAACCGAACAAGCATTTCAAAACAAGGAGAGACAGACTGACACTTATCCCACCAATACTTTAAAAACAAGGAAACTGAACACCTGTACTTCTTATGTCTCAGCCTGCGAACTGAAACTGTATCTTGCAAAGAAATGCTTACTTGAGGGGAACAGTACTATCCGAGCTATCAGCGACCATTATCCGTTTCCAAGTACTTTTCTCAAGGGTCCAACAGCAGAAACATTCTTATGGATCAACTCAGCGAACTATGGATTCCAAGATTACAAATCTGCATCCTTACATATAAATGTTCTGATCCGATATTTTGTGCTAGTATTAAGTATGACTGTACAAAATAATTATCCGAAACACAGCCTGAAAGTGTGCGTACAAAAATGGGGGGGCGCAGAGAGAGGTACATAGGGTTGGGGAGAGGGCCAGTCGCACTCGACTGCGCCGCGGTCGGAGCAGCCCGAGTATCTGTTTCACATTAAATTCACGATGTGCCCGAAGGCACTGCTACGTGAACATATAACTTACCCATGTAATTGTGCCAAATGAATCCTAGAAGATGCAATGGGATACCAGAGATGTGCGTGTCGCGCTCCTTGTGTGTTCCTGTAAAAGAAAGGCTCATTAATTACAATGTGCTGTTGCAACATTTCACTAATGCACCATTAATTATGCAGCTTTTATGTATCATATAAGCTGGTATTGGCTAACATATTGGCCTGTAGAAGTTTGGATCACATGTGTATAAATTATGTAGAGTAACTGGATTCCATTTACAAATATATAAGATCTTTTTGCCGTATTTTAAATGATTATGCTGAATTAGTCTTTGCGAAATCCATATGTGGTCTCTGGCAGGATGGCTACATGAGCATCGCTTTTGTCCTCAAACATCTCTTCGGGGGCAGTGCAGTCATTACTGGTTTACCTTAATCTTCACCACCGGCTCACTTAATTGACATAATCAGTTAAATAAATCAATGAGATATTGATTAGCCAAACATGGAATACTAGTGGTCGAGTTGTCAAATGCATGGGTATATAGGATAGTTTCTGCAAATACCAGGGTGAATTTCAGAGAGGTTTTGAAGGAACTTTGACAAATATAATGTCATTGTTTTACAAGAACATGAAGATCATTTAAACACAGTTTTCTTTGGTGGCCTGAGACTTTTGCACAGAACTATAAAGCATTCCCAAAGTCGTAAAACAAAGAGAATTACATTCTGTTTCAGCGGTCGGAGCAGCTCGAGACATTCCTAAAATCTTGAGCTCTCATTTTCTACAGTACCTATGAGTAATTTGTCATTTATGTCAATGAAGTAGGTGACAGGTTTCTATGAGCCTGCAAGAAGAATTATGTCTGTATTTTCATTTAGCCTTTTACCCACCCACCTTCAGATTTTAAGAATTATTAAACAATTTGTGTATAAAATTTGTTCACCCGGGGAATGGGGTGGAAAAATTACTATCCATCCATTTTCTGTACCTGCCTGTCCTGTACAGGGTCACAGGCGTCCAGAGCCTATACTGGAGGCTACAGGTGCAAGGCAGGGAACAACCCAGGATGTGGCGTCAACCCATCGCAGGGTACACTCACCATTCACACCTACAGGCAATTTGGCAGCTCCAATTCACCTCAGCATATTTTTGGACTATGGGGGTGGAAACTGGAGTACCCGAAGGAAACCCCACGACATCACAGGAAGAACATGCAAAGTCCACACACATGGAATCATGGCGGAGGCTCAAACCCGAGTCCCAGAGGTGTGAGGCAAGAGTGCTAACCACCGGTCATACAAAACGAGTTAAAGTTAGTGATGTGTTTCAGCTGGATTAAGCAGATACTCTTGTGCTCTACTCTTTGGGGAAAGATTTCTATTAGATGGTGCAACATTACTGGTGGGAATCGTTAATATTCAGGTAGGGTGAAGAGCAGGAGTTTGAAAGACCTACAGCTCACAACTGGACGTGCTCCAAGACATTACCAGTCTTACCTGTGGTTGGCCAGGACAGCTGTAGCAGGACATTTAGAAAACTGACTTGTTAGGAAAGATGGAGTCTTAGGATGGAACCAAGCTGAAAGTCTCTAAGCTTTTACATGAGACAACCTATTCTTCTGTCAGTGTTTGTTGCTGGAAAATGCAGGGCTGTGATCTTAATTCTTCACCCTTGTCATCAATGGGTGTGGCTTAATTAGCCAGCTAATCTAGTTAAAATAGTATCTGTATACTTCTAGTCAAATAGTGCAGTTTTGTGGCAGTAGGTTTGATAGATTAATTGAAGCCAGTTATATATCAAATTCTATTAAAGGATTTGAAGGTATTAAATATCCCAAAGAGCAAGATTAAAGACTTTAGGTCTTTTCTCTTTTTTTCTGTTTCATAATTGCATGCAATTATTGTTTTCTTTGGTTTGTTTGAGTCTCCTACGGTCTTCATGCACTTCGTTACCAGAAAATCCCAAGTTTTCCTAGAAAGGATTTTCCTGTACTGCTTTGTCAGTAAACCAACCAATAAACATGCGCATTCGATCAACAAGGGTTAAATTAATTTAGAATCGATTTCGACGATAGTGTGTGTTTCACCTGCGGAACAATGTACGATTCACTCTGCGATGACATTCAGCACATGCAGGGCAGATTGAATGTCCGTCTGCGTGTGTGAGCAGCCCCAGCGCCGCGGGACTTGCACATTCCCGCTTAGACCGCCGGACCCTTGTTTCTCCTTCCTGTTACTCATACATTTCCCTGAGCGTTTGTCCCTCAGCACACATCTCTCAGTTTGAATTACAGATTTCTCATGTTATCTAGCAGGGGAAGCGCAAACCACAAAGTCTGAAAGGTGCCTTGCTCTGACCTGAGGCATTCCTCTGACTAAAGAGGCTTAAAGGTTACAGGCTGACAAATGCTCTTAGCTCAATTCCCCCCCCCCCCCCCCCCAAACCCACAGCATCCTGAAAGGGCCTCCTGTCCCTTTCCCTAGCGAATCACTCCCTCATTTGCGTGTTGTCTTTGCAGTAACACGTCGCTCCATTTTCTCCAGGCTTTTGCACCTGTTGGGTGTCAGAGCCGAGATAATCGAGGGAAGCTCACCTGGAGGCTATCGGAGCAGAAGGAATCGGAGGGGGTGGGGGGGGGGTATGTAAACATCGTTTGCCTGGTGGAGACGTCTTGACACGTCCCAAGCTGTCAAACGAAAAATTGTTCACTCCAGCGCTTTGAGAAAAGCCCCGTGGTTGACTGATTTCTTTCACTGTTCGATGTCTTGTTGAACTGGAATTTAATGAGTTCATTTTTGCACGATGAATTTTTGTACGATCAACCTAAAAAAGGGAATATAGAGAATTATTCAGAAAGAATTTGTCGGCAATTTACTGTAGCTGGAGATATTTTACATTTGAAAAAGCAGCACAGGGATCTCGCGCACAAAGGAATATGCATTTCCTATTGCTAAACAGACATGAATATTTATTTGCTTATTGGGTGATTTATGCAAAGCAAGACTGTATTCCATCCACCCCCATTTAACACGGTGAATGCATTGTAGTGAAGTACCTTTTTTAAAAGAAAAAACCATGCAGAGACCTGCTTGAACTTTCGTACAATGTTGCCTGCTGTCCTTGTTGGATTATTGATAAAGGTTTTGCATTCATTTTCTCAGCATTTTCTCAGTTTGGTCAGAAACTGAGAAATCACAATCAGATGGTGCCTAGGGCAATTGGGGCTTAACGACCCGATGGTGAAATCACTCTGCTGACCCTGGGATGTGAACCAGCGTCCTTCTCTTCATAGCATCCTAACCCAAAGAGCCACACGATGCTGCTTAAAAAGCTCTAAAGTTTTCAGTCAAAAAGTTAAGAAAAGTTCAAATGTTCAGATATGGATTCTCTCATCCACATTCCACTCATAGAAAAAGACAAGTGTGCAGATTATAAGCTCTATCTAGAGGCAGCCAACAGCCACCTCTCAGACAGCCTGATGGGATTCCTGCACTCTGTCATCCCATTTCTATGCAGCAGATTTTTATGTTATTGCACAAACTAACAAGCTACTGTCAGATCTTAACTCTTAATGTGTCCTATATTTTCTGAAAGGATTTTGCCAGCAAATAACAGGCTTTAGGTCACAAATACTAACAATTGCTCGCAATTTGCACAAACAAAAATGTCTATTTATTATCCGATTTGGTATACATGCATAAAATCACTGATAGTCTTAGGACATTGCATTTTAGAGCTGCAATCATCCGTTATCTGTCTGTTATTTGTCCTTGGCATGTGTAGATAACGCTTATCAATGCACGTCTTTTGAAATATGTCTGCTGCTGACGCACCTTCTGTTTTCCATATCCGTCCCCTGCATTTTTTTTGCCAGGCCACGGTTGACTGTTGTTCAGAGTGCGGAAAATGACTTCGGAGGCGAATGAAGTGCCGCGCATGCTGTCACAATGTGATATTGAGTTCAACGTGGGGCAAATTGAGTGTAATCAAGTGGAACTTTACACGAGTCTCCTTGCTGTGCCAATCAAGCTGAAAAATACGCTCGTGGAGCGACTGTCAACCGGTGTGTGTCCCCCAAGTGCCATCTCTACCAGAAACGTGTAATATTAGCTCGGCTTCAGCGGGATGAAGAACAAGCAAATGATTGATAACCGATGAACGGGATGGAAATGGCTTTGCACCCAACGCAGATGCCCAGCAGACTGCAGTGACAATAGAGCATTCGCCCCAACACATACAAAGAAAAGAAAAACACCGAGAATCAGAGAGATCAATCAATTAATCAATTATAAATTATTCCTGTCTCACACAGAACAAGTTTAAAAACAAGCTGTCATAACAAGCTGTATGAGGATTATATAGACAAAAACAAATATTACCACAGTCAATATAAGTAAAAACTGAAAACTCTGTCTGGTTGACTGAGTGTGTAAACAATTGTATATATGTCTAAATAACAATCCCCCTAAAAAAGAGGGAAAAAAATCAATTTTACTAGAAGAAAATAGAAAACAATTCAGACCCCTGTCAAATTCTGAGTTTGGATTTTTCTCAATGCTTACAGGAGAGTGAGAAACACAGACATAGATGGAATGGTAATGACAGGCGATGCAAATTACTGACTACAGCCTTGAGTAATGCACAAATGCACTTGCAATCTTTCAGTCATGCTCAGTCACTCTTCAGTTGCCCGGGAGGTCATCTCGACCTACCCCAAGTCAGATACGAGGTACTGGAGTGATTCAGACTTCACACAAATTTGCTCCTGGAAACTGTCAATACGAAGCAAATCTCGTCTTGTCTGCGGAAAACGTGGCACTCACCAGTACACGATATGAAATTTGATAATCATACAAAATCTGGTGTTAAAAATGTAAAAAAATCGAACTAAATAATATGTTGCGATTGAGATCCCATATTGATGAAACACTTTATCATGTTAGTCATTATTATAACTATTCATTTCTTTTTAAAAGAATAAATTTTATGAGAATGATGCTTATTTTCTTACAGTTCCTTCAGTTAACTGAGCTACTTTAATTGTTTTTATTATTAGAATTACAAAAGTCATTTTCATTATAAATATATGCAGCAGAGTGATTTTTCCAGAAACATCAGGCTGTGCTTCAGAGCTCAGGGTGGACAGAAGGATGGACAATAATCGATAAAGTCTTGCGAGTTAACAAACACGGCACTTAAAGTGGATTTCTGTGTTCGGTCATTCAGATAACGGAAACCAGTAGCTCAGTATGTTGACAAACATATTTCGTCCGGGAGAGAATCGCGAATAAAACACTTCTCAAGACGTTCATTTTGGCAACTTATTCAATATTTTTCTTTCAAGCTAAAAAGTGCGAAAATATTTTTTAAAGTTAAAAAAGAAGGTGACCCTTTTTTTTCAAGGTTAAGTCACAGAATCAGAGTGTGGTGTTAAAGGAGTGAATCTTAAACTGTGTTCCATTCGGGAGCGGAAACAGAGCCCAGATGGCGTATAAAAGACCGAATGGAACCAAAGTGGATTCCCGTGATTTATCCGTCCAGTAGCATTTGTGCCGTTAGCCAACATGAATTTTATTATTAACACGAATCTTTTTTTTCTCCTCACAGTTTATTTTCTATCCAGCAGATTGTGTTTCTTTAAGATTCAACAAAAAGAAAAAAAAAAAAAACATATCTCATTTTTAAGTTAAATATGGTTTGACGTAGCGCTATGCGTGTGTTGGCCTTTCTCTTATTACACCCGTTGTTTTTGTTCTCCTCTGAAAGTACAGAACTTTAGGAAATGTGTGCGTAACAAGCAGCGATACACAGTGGCCCATTACATAAACGCTGATGTTCTTCAGTGAGGGGGGGCCTCACTTGAGGCTTGGGGGTCACCTATGATAAGAAGGTGGGCAGCTCAAATCCCATGGTCAACCAAATAATAACAGTATCACTCAGAAATTGAATAAGGTTAACTATGCCCCTCCCCCATTTTTTTTTTTATTCTGGGGGTGCTGGAAAAACTGCAAACTCTGGGCTTTAACCCTAAGCTATATGCACCTATCCCTCAGAGGAGACCAAGATGGGATATGTAAGCACAGAAGAATTCCCATGTGCTTGTACCAAGCATATAAATTTGGGTGTGGACAGTAGGAACATGTACCTACCAAAACTGTGAGAGTACCATGTGAGTTCAGGGCTATTTGCTCCTTACCAGTGCTGAAACTAAACCTACACCCTTGACTTGCACAAGTAGCAAATTAAACAATTGTTTGAACACTGAAGAATAACGTAGCCCCAAAATTCCAAGTACAAACCCTTTAATGTCTAGTTTTTAAATTCAATTTTAAATGGAATACCACAAGAAATATGCCAGTTTTGGATAAAAAAAATACAAATTCAGTATGAATTCATGAGCTTAATGTCAGTGTATAGAAATACAAGTAACTAACCAGATGGCTGAAGTCAAACTTAATCTCCCTTGGTGCGTTATCTTTATGGAAGCGCCCACATGAAGCTGCAACAGTTTCTAGTAATAAGGTACTTAACCTTTAATTTACTTTAATCTTGTAATAATTTTAGCATATAATAAGTTGTTCTTGTAAAAAGTGTCTGATTAGGCTATAAATTATGCAATATAATTATTTCAACCCGGTGGGAAAGGGTAAAATGTCTTTATTAAAAAAACAAAAAAATATGACATATTTCAAAGAAAGGACATTAATTGAATATATATATATATATATATATATATATATATATATATATATATATATATATATATATATATATATATATATATATATATATATATATATATTTAAACATCAGCTTCCTTAAAGGTATACATGGTATTAAAGGACTGTGGTTTGCAATGGAACTTTTGGATTCAGTGAGTAATAATTTTTGTGTTATTTTGCACATAAAGTAAGTAGGCCACAGCAAGACAGACTTTTATATATGTAATAAAAAAAATGGAGTTTTGACCAGACCTTCATACAGACGGTGACAATTAGCAGTTGTTAAAAAGTAGATTTGTGTGTAATCAGCATGGAACTGAAGGGATATCCAGTTTCAGATGATGTATGACCAAGTGGCTTATGAATAAGATTAATAAATCACGGTAACCTCTGCTAAGACCCTTTCTATGTTTTTCTGAGACCATAGTGAAAAAAAAAAAAAAAAAAAAAAAAAAACTTAAGCAACGAGGCAGTGAATTTCTATGTCAGAATGACATAGACTGCACCACTTCTGGTTGTTGAAGTAGTAAACACAATCAGACTGAAATGACGTGGGGGGGGGGGGGGGGGGGGACAAGGGGTACAGTTTAATGGAAAGACCCAGATTTAAGTACTTGAGTTTACATGGAATATTATCTTTTTTCCCTTAGAAAAAAAATCAATGACGTTATTACACACTGAGCTCCCGTGGTCTCTGAGGCTGACTGCATAGCTGGGTTTAAAAGGTAGCCAGTGGGAAGAACAGATTCCTTGTTCTGTTCTGCTTTTTGATTTATTACTTGAGAGGCAAGGGGACCTTACCACCTTAAGAACTGCTGAATATAACTTCTGACATCCCTGAAAGGGTCGCTTGTGCACTCTACAGTTTTACCACCTAATAGCGCTTCAGGGTTGCATTGACTTCTGGGAGCTTTGGGGTGGAACCCAGGGCCAGAATGCAACAGATATATTCTTATGACTGCAAAATGATCAAGGGTATCAGTGAAATAGTTACTTTAGATCGTAGTAATACAGGCTTAACCTGATGTGGAGAATGGCGAGATGAGGTTGTCACTGATTGCAGAACATAGGTATCAGTTATAATGTCTATTATGTGGTTATGGTTGTGACTGGGGACACATTAACCCCGGCATGGGAAATATTATGGGGTTAGGGTGCAGTGTCTGTGATCAGAAGGTTGTTGGTTCAAATCCCATGTCCTTCAGAGACATTTCACTGTTGGGCCCCTGAGCAAGGCACTTGACCACATTAACACGTTTTCACAACATTGGTGTATTTCTCAGCGGGGGGAGGTTGGGGCGGAGTTGGTTAAAATGTATTAAACAAGTTTGTTTCAGACCCCTTTATAGAGGAGGTCCCCAGCCTTCAATCTGGGTAAGCCTGGAAGTTAATGCGACCCGACCCATAATAACCTGCAATTGTGCTAAGGATTGACTGACTCTACTTTCTCAAAAATGCAAGTCATTTTGGATAAAATAAAATAAAATGTAAATGAAAAATATGACAAGCAAACATTATGTATAACGAGGAACGATAGTTAATGAAGTAGGATGAGCACTAGGCATAGAGGTATACAGGGTTAAAAAAAAAACACACTTGGTATTATCTGCGGTCAGATGTTGGCAATGATTAGATGAACTGAAGGTGTTTGGATATGATGCAGGTAACCATCTCCAAGAAGACAGCATGGCTGCTCAGCTCGGGCAGGTAGAGGAGAGGGAAGAGAGCCACTGGGAGGGCAGGACGACGATCCAACGGAGGCTGGCAGATGGAAACACTATAGGTGGCTTAACGAGAACAAAGCTGTCTGTCCGCGGGTGTTTGTAGAGGCAAGTCCAGGGGGGGGACCGGGTTACAGCGACAGCGGAAGCTAGCGCACAGCGCGGCTGTTAGCGAATCACGCTGGCGGAGCTTCAAAGCGCGACTTCAAAAGTGCGGCCGCCATCTCGCGTTGCTTTTACACTAATTGCGTTTCAACACAAAATAAGACTTTTGTCATCGTATTTTGGGAAAATATCGGCTGGCAGCAGGACAGTGGGGAGCTTAGCGGCCAAGAACGTAAACTTGCAACCTGAAGGATGCCTGTTTTAGTCCCTGGGGGGGGCCTACTTTAGGGCTGTTCAGCCGGATGCCTAACTGGAATTGCTCCAGTAAATTATCCTGAAGTAAAAATCCACAGGACTGTGAACATAAAAAATATTAGGCATGTATTAGGATATTGAAATTTTGTTGTAATGTAGTTTGAAATGTAGGATTTCAGTTCGCTTTGAAAACAATGTGTTTATAAGAGGCATCAGTGTTGCTGTATATATATAAAAATACCATAAATGGCCTTTCCTATACCTGTGCTTCCAGTCTCGGCTACTTGATGGAATCCCACCCCCCCCCCAACTGTATGTGACCTGGCATTTCCATGATGTAATGGCATATAAATGAGCTTATAAAAGTTGCATTACTGCTGCGGCGAAAGCAGACCGGTGGTCGCCATATCTCAGATGGGCGTGTCTCACTTTCCGTGCTTCATCCTCTTTACAAACTACTACAGGGCAACCTTCACATTAATCAGCACAATAATCAGAAGCCACAACTAGCCTCTAAATAAGGACGAAACCAAGCAAAAATTCAGCACTGGTGCAGAGCTGCTGATATTGAGCTGCTGTGGTCAGCAGGCAATGAGGGAAATTGGTTTACAAGATGACTAAGCTTGTCGTATTGCAAGACCATAGGTACAGTAAAATGTGTCTTTCCCAGCCAAATGAACAGTCTAAGCCATATCAGTGCTCATTTAAAGGGGCATGTAAATAAATGAAGCAGGGATGTAGCGATCACAATATCTAGACAACTGCTGTCACAGTGCTGTTACCAGGTCAGGTGATGCAAACTAAAGCAATATATGATTCCAACAAGAGAATGAATCTCATCAGTTTGATAACTACCATATGCTTGGGAGTTAGCAGAGGAGAGAAGGCTGCCTATCTGATGCTGTCCATCCAGTGTGCAACCGCTCATCCCAGTCAGGGTGCTGGGGTGGGCAGGAGCCAGTGCCAGGCAGCACAGGGCGCGAGGCTGGGGGTCACCCATGATGGGATGCCAGTCTGAATCAGGGCACATACCCAATCATAAGATACAGGCAATTTAGAGATGCCAATTAGCCTAACTGCATGACTTTGGACTGCGTCAGAAAAGCCGCATGACACGGGGAGAACATGCACACACGCAGAGAGCTGCTGTGATTGGAACCCTTGACCCTGGTGGTGTAAAGGGAAGGTGCTATGAAACGCACTGCTCCGCTGATGGCTGCCAACAGCTAAATCAGGCACGTCGATGCAGTGGCTGCAGTTTGACACGCAGCTCATCACATCGCATTCTGCTGTGCAATTAAAAATTACATACAGGAAAATCTGTTGTGAATTTACCGAAAAGCATTGAAATATTTAAATATCTTGAATACTGAATATTTAAATAACCAAATATTGTTTGGTAACATGCAAATTGTAACACGCATTATAAGCCTCGGAGCCCATGGCAGTATTTTAAGAATATTGCATCGGGCCTCTTTTTCTGCATTGGGATTGGCTAGTTAGCTGGTTAAAAAAATGTAATAGTATTTTTTAAAGAAAAAAGCAAAGGACACTTGTCTAATGTATCCAATGACTTAAAATACATCCATCCATCCATCTATCCATATCCATCCATCCATCCATACATCGATCCATCCAGTACTGGGTCTCAGTGTGCTGCTGTGTGTGGAACTGGAATGGACAATGATAATATTTGGCAGACATTGTTCAGCCGCACCCCACCCCCCCAGAATCATCCCCAACAAAGTCCTGGTACAGATCGGCACTCCGCCGCCACCGCAGGACACATGATGAGATCCTCAGCCCCGCGTTCGCCCAGGAGTCTGCAGAATGCCTTCACTGTGTGCGCAGCGTCTGCGGGGAGCAGCGGCTGGATCGCAGCCACGGTGCCCCCTCCGCTGACGGCCGCGCGGAGTCGCGCCGCTGGGGGCTAGTGCGTTAATCCATATCATATTCAGGAAGTCTCGCGTAGCTCGCCGGCAGGGCAGGATTTTCAGGGCTAATTCACTTTGAAAGAGGGGATTAGGTCATTTTGCTTGTGGTCAGCTTTTACAGGGATTAACCTTGAGAATGTTTGCCCCCTCAGGGGATTGCGGCCTTCTGCAGACACAACAGCCGGGCAGGCAAACGAGGATTCCCACATTAAAGTATTAAATACATGTATATATAGTTAGAAAAAACATCCACCGTACTAAAGTTACTCTGTTGAAATGTTTATGAAATTTTTATGAACTTTTAATGGAATTTATTACAATTTCACTTCTCTTTTGATACAGTTGGTGATTATTTCTAAAGAAAACTATGGTACAAACATACCTTCCTTGCACGAAAAATTTAATTTAATTGCCAAGAGCCAAAATCATATGTAATACAGTAACACAACTTCTGGATACGGTCCCAATAAATCCAGCTAAATCAAAATATGTAATTTTAAATAATTTTCCTTTAACTTTCCTATCCAAAAAACAGCCGTAGTTATGAAACATGAATTTTATTTGCAAATAAAGTTGAAGAAAAGTGGCAACTTATCAGAGTAATATCAGAGTTCACAGTGGTGTGAAATCTCTTTTGCTCTCTCTATTCACTTTCTCACTTGTACAGTGCTGAGTTCTGGTCAAGTGGGCCTCCATTCACACCCTGTTCACAAGGTACGCATTTCCCAGTTGTGGTGAAAAAATAGCAAAATTATAGAAGTGGGTTCATAAAAACCAATCATGAGGTTACTAAGCTAAAAATTCACACGATGTATTTTTAGTTTTCCAGTGTTTATTGTTCGGGAATTGCACATATGGGTTCATACACGGGTAAAAATTAAATACATGCATCATTTGAGTGAGATTAAGCTTTCAGTTTAATTATTATCATTGTTACACTTCTTAATAAAAGCAGCAATGTCTCAGTGTGACAGGGAACAATTATGAGGATGAGTGACTTACTATATTTTTAGTCTGAACTTCAACGTGGGCTAGGACAATTCTTTAAAATAGAGTTGTAATGCCCCCTAGCGGGATAAAGCATAATGACATGACAAAAATATGGTTCTTGGGAATAATTTTATACACAGCTGTGAAAAACATGAAGGACCATTCTATATTTTTAAACAAATCTGCATTTTTAATGAATTGTAGGATGACATCAAGTGACCTTCTAAAGGAATGGGAAACATTAAGTGCAGGTGTGAAGTGCACTGCTAGGACAGTGTGTAACAAGCTCCTAGAAGCAGGACTGAAGTCCCATAAAGCAAGGAAGATTAACAAATCAATGTATATACAGTTTACAAAATATGTATGTATATATATATGTATGTGTATATATATATATATATATATATATATATATATATATATATATATATATATATATATATATATATATATATATATTATTCACAGACGTGCACCCATGAATTGAGGAATGAGTGAAACAAAAAATAGTGCCATAGTCTCTTAATCTTCTCCTTGGCTGTATATGATTTTGTATTTCTCGAGTTTTTTAGTGTATTGGGGTGATTATGATTAGGTGTCCTATGTTTAGCTGACAACTTTAATCCATTCAGTCCAATATAAGCCCATTCTAGACAGGTGCTATGGGGTATTAGCACCACATATGAAAAAAATCAGTGTATGAGATGCTATACTTTTAAAGGAGAGAAGGCTGCTAGCCAGGGGACTCCCTCCGCCCCCATGCGATTCATGCAACACTGACAGAAATTAGCGACTTCATCCTTCATTAAGCTGATTCCCTTGATCCCTCTGCGAGTGTGGAAGAAAAGGACCTGGAGGATAATCATCCTACTTCCAAAATTAGCTAGAAGCACAAATAAAATAAATAATAATAATAAATCATTTTGGCAGCATCAAAAATGCTAAGATCTTCCCACAACTGCGTTCAGACTGTGCATAGCGTCTCTCAGGTGTAATGAAACAGCGCTCCGTGTGGCCATTTCACACTAAGATATTCCTGTTATCTCCTCCGCATTTAATCAAAGGATGCTCAAGAAGGTGACTCATCACGACATTCAGTCCTGCCAGCCTTTGCGGGAGAACAATCCCTCCACACCTTCCTAAACGGCCATTAGAACAGCTCTTTAGCAGTGCGCTGCCACTGTTGTGGATGAAACGGAATTCACAGTCCCTTGTCTGTCAGCCTTTGCCTTTCCATCTGAAAATGTATGGACAGACAGGTGTGCTCCATTTCCCAGGCCACGGGTGAATCGAGGAGCATCTATGGAATAATGAGGCGGGTCGAATCCATGACGTACTCCCCAGCGAGGATTTTCTCTGTGAAAGCGCTGTGTCCGCAAGACCTTCCTCAATCCGTTCTTCTAAAGGTCACTGGTTATTACCTCCCCCACCTGATGCTTCCTTTCACCAGCTATCGCATAGGTGGGGCTTTGAATCTGAATTTCACGCCTCGCCATGCTCCGTCTCGCATCCGCGGCTGGCCCGTTGGGATGAGCTCGCCAAATGGCGGTTAAGAACAACAGAGAGAAGCACGAACTACGCTAACAAAAGAGTTCAAGAGTTACAAGTGGCCATTCCAATCTCCCCTTCAAGAGGAAATAAGCATACACCATACTTACTCACTGCGTGTGCGGGAAGATTACATCATATTATTGATACCTTTGAAGTTACCATGACGATGTACTGGAAGCCACCAGCTTCATGCTTTATGAGTTCCATCACTTTCCTGTTCCATAATGTGGAACTCCTGTGAGCCATCATGAACTCCCCCCCCCCCCCCAACCCAGTCCCAAATCAAAGCGCAATTTCCCCAGAGTCAGTACAAGGATAAAAAAAAAAATCTAATCTTGATTAATCTACACATCTGCACGACACGAGGTGAATGAAAGGTGACACAAATGAGTTGGAAGTATGTTCTTGGGGTGAAGGGGATTGTGGTGCTGTTTACACAGCTCAGGGCCAATCACGGCGCCGTCGATCACGCAGACCCCTCAGCCCCGATTATCCGTACGCAGAAACACACACACGTGAGGGCAGAACTGCCCAGCACACACTCTCAGAGTTAAACCCCGCAAACGGGGCCGCATGCCGAGCTACGGCTTCGCTAATGTGGACGTGCCTGTTGTTATGAAGCACAGACTCCAGGTTTAAGTGGCATGTTGCCACACTTACATGCTACCAGCCCTGTACATTTACGCTTTATGAAATGTCAGTGCTGACTATAAAATCTGTGTGGCATTGCTGCATTTATATATATATATATATATATATATATATATATATATAATAAGAAATAGATGTATATATGGAGAGATGGAGAGAAAAGGAGAGGGAGAGAGAGAGAGCCAAAATGCATTCCTTTGCCCTATCTAGGAATAATAATATCGGTCACATGGCCTCTGAAAAAAAAGTGAAACTTAATTGGCTGTAGCTAATATAAACCAACTTTTCAACAGGCCTTCGCTGGCTCTCAGTAATCCCAGCTGGCCATTTTTCTCTGTTATTAGTTTCCCTTTCATTCATGTCTACTGTTAATGACTGTGTTATTAGCTGGGGGGCCCAGGCTCCTGAGGGAGCCCGGCAGTATCGCTATTACCTGGTTGTTAGCCCCCTCATGGTGTTAACAGGAAAGTTTTTGCTGGGTGACCACGGAAGAGGGATTTGAAAAGGGAACTCTGTCCAGAGGCAAATATATCTCAGTTGGCTATCCTGCTATCCTCTAGACAGTCTTATATGTATATGTATACAAAATACAAGGCTTACTATTGCTGGAAGAATGTTTTTTCAGTAGGGTCAGAGGTACTACATTCCTGTATTTTCATTTAAAACTTGAATGTGCTCGTTTAAAAATATTAGTAAGAACTCAAAAAAAAAAAGACAGAAATGTTTGCCTTTCTGATGCTGCCACCTACTGGGCTTCAGCAGAACTGCCGTTTGCTGAAAATGTCAAATGCCGGCTTCCTACCGCGATTCAGGTCTGAACGTGTCCCGGCTAAATTGCATCCTGCCAAAACAATTAGCAACAAAATCCCGAGCTATCTAAACGACTGGTCAGGGCCAAGGTTTTAAAGTGCAAAACACTCGCACACATGCCACCACCACACGGAGGCAGACATTTAAATTACCCCCTCCGGCACTGTCAACATCGGTTTGTTTAGACCATCTAAACTCTCTTCAAAAGTTTCATTCCGTCTTCATTATCCTTAACCGACTCCTTTTCAAACAAGTCGAAGCGCAGCTCCGTGGTATTTGTTGTTTCTTCAGAACCCCTCAAAGCCTGACATTGTAAAATAAATAAGTTATAAATTAGTGTAGATGGACAACCTCGCATTGGCCCTTTAAGCTGGGCTAAGTTCCTCTAATGGTGTCATGATGTATTACACCGCCTCCCTACCCAGATATTCTCCCAACACACCACATAAGTAAATAAACTTAGAATCAAGATGGGAATCGTTACTGTAGCTCTTTTAATGGTTCGGTTTTGGGCCATAAAAACATTCCTCGTTCGTGACCTAATTTGTCTTTCATGAGTGCATGTGGCTCGCTTAAAACTTAAAGGACTTCGCAGAGACAAATAGGGAATTCTTGCTATTAAAAGAAATTTAAAGGAAAATGAAACGCTGCTCCCCTTTTTTCCATGGATGAACAAACAGACAACAACAAATGAGAGAAAAAAACAAACAAAAAACGCAAGCATAACAAAAACGAACGATTATTCTCACAATTCTTTGTCTCTATGGATAAAACTGCCTGGGATCTAGTACTACACACAGTTAACTGAGGGGCAATTTGAAACAGCACAGTGACACCACTGTAAACAGTCAAGGGTTATGAGGTGGCCATTTGGATCAGCTTCAGGGACATAGCTTGTGCTAAGTCGACATAATGAATAAATGTTGTATTTTTTATTTACTCCTTTTTCAAACACAGTTGAAGGTCGTGGGAAGGTTCATTTGGGAATTCAAGCCTGGATCCAGCTGTGTCTGGCTGGTGTTCATTCGGTTCTCATTTAAGGATCCAGAGCACAGAGTCCAGGATAGGTGGTGATTATAAACTGAAATTAATATATTTATTGCTGGTCATCAAACTCTTCTTTGTTACATGTAGCCCCAGTGGATTCCAATTTTGATGTACTTGTTTAAACGTTTTGAATTTAAGGTAGCCATCCTATTTCACCAACTTGTCTAGTACATGTTCACAGGGATGTCAAATACTGCAGGAGGGAAAGTATACAGTTATTCCAAATTCAAATACTGAAAGATATTCGAAAATATAATCAGCCAGGAACACTACTTTGGATTGTGCACTGGGGGGGGGGGGGGGGGTTGAGGTCTCCATCCACCCCCCCCTGCCCCCATGATTTATGTTCATGTGCACGGTCAGTCAAGTATTTTTCCTTAGAGTATAAACATGAATTTCTAATGTGAGTTTTGTTTCCAATTTTTAGATTTTTGTCTTATACATGTTACTTGTATGCTTTTTCAGGAAATATATATATATATATATATATATATATATATATATATATATATATATATATATATATATATATATATATAATTGTTTGAACGTTTTCGTTTATTCGATAATAAGAAAGAGAATTAAATAAACAGTATAACATTATTCACTCATGTTCCTGATTTATTTGATAAATAAACGAGATGATGTTACTTTTGAAGGACCAGTGTTTCTCTTCTCCCAGATGTGTGTTACTCCTGGAAATATATTAATGAAACCAGGAGTCATGTTTTCTCAAGTTTTCTCGAGTGTGCCAGAAAGCTTTTAGGTGAAAACAAAATCTGAAAGAAGCAAACGGGCGACATTCAGGCAGACTATTGGTGAACTAACTCTGATATGACCACAAATATAGTACAACAACGGGACTAGATGGCTGCGCTGTGAAAGTGCCTTTAGGTTAATCACAAGTCTTAACATGTATCTACCGATTTATCTACATATTTAACTCCGTGGTCTTCTGGGAAAATTCATTACATCATCAGTCATACTGCCAAGTGCAAATAGGGTCACTGTAATATGAAACCAAAAAAAAAAGACAATTTTGACAGAATTTTCCGAGCACTATCCTTAAATAGCACAAAATTAAGGAACACGAAGGTTTCAGGAATGAAATACATAAACACGTAAAAGTGATTTATCATAGAACAACTTTAAAACATACTTCATGGACCTTAGGCTTTGTTATTCTGAACTAAAATATAATTATGTCCTACAGTATTAAAAATGTTTTGAGGGCTATCACAGACTGCTTGGTTTTCATTCCAGATAATCGATTTTACTTGTAATGCAGAAGAAGGGGATGCCTATATATTTATCATAACTGTAGAAAAGGGACACACTTTATTTTAGTGGACTTTTAATAAAGAGAAACAAGAGGTTAATATAAGAAAAAAAAACATTTGACATATTTTTCCATTAGTAAATACAGTTTGCAGGCAATCTGTTTATAGATCGTGGTCACCAATCTTCCGAGCAGAAGAATTATTTGCCATTATCTGGCGACCTCTAAGGCTGTACGTGGAATTGCACCTAAATATTCGTGGCCCTTTACTAGATGGACAGATAGGAGACAGACAGATAGACAGACTACTATTTTGTAGTCTCTATAGTACGAATCTAGGGCACATGATGACAAACTGGACTATATACATTTACGTGGAAGACTGCCACTGAACCATCACTGCCATTGTGCTAGCTCACATATTTGCAGTGCTAAAACACAATGGGTACTTTGAATCCCTGAATTAGCGTAATACAAACATTCTCAGTATATTATAAAACCAGTCAAAAAGAAGAATAACGTTTACAATATTGTACATGATAAGCATAACTGCTTAAATATAACTGACTCTAAAACAGCAGTTATATTTGAATATCGATAGCAATTGGTTAAAAAATGTCAAAGAATTACTATTGACAAAATACTTACTCAATCGATTAATCTAAGGTAGACGAATGTAGAAGAATAGTAATAGTTCAGGTAGACTGCAATCGTAACCAGTATAAGCAGGTAGTTGGATGGATGGATTGTATAAGAGCACCAACATGAAACGAAGACGTTGTGACGCATGTGCGCGTGCGCGACTCTCATTCGAGGCCTGCGTGACGATTTCCGGTCCTTTTCAGGATGGCGGCCATCCCTTAACAACATGTGCGAGTTGTAGCAGCGTGTTTAACTTTTTAATTGTGTCTTTTACGTAAGGTCTTCGCAAGCTTGACAATGGATACCGAGAAGCCAAGTGAGAATGAACAGAAAGCAACCGCCGAGATGGACTGTCAGAGCTTGGACAGCGAATTTAAAAAGGTAAAATCCAAAAAGAACAAGAAACGCAAGAGGCAAGTGGAAGAGGGAGAAATGGACACAGAGGACGCTGTGGCACGAAAGAGGCCGGAGTTTCCTCCTATTTCTGGAGACAAACTGATGGTAAAATACGCCGATCCTTTACAACTACATAAACCAGTTGCCGTGTAGTTTATTGAAGGACCAAAGTCTCGTCTAACGATCCCTACGGTACATATCTTCTTGTATTCAAGGGTAATTCAGATGAAGTACGGAAAATCCCTGTACCCGGTCATCGGTACACTCCTCTGAAAGAAAACTGGTTAAAGATTTTTACTCCGATCGTTGAACACCTACAGCTTCAAGTCAGGTTTAACCTGAAAACAAGGAATGTCGAAATCAAAGTAAGTGCATTGAACGTAAGCCGTCAAAATTCAACATTTATTTGATCTGTTGTAAATTACTGTCGAATTCCCAGATTGCTGGCTTGACAGGCAATTTTAATCAGTGGTACGCTTGGCACAATGTTAGGTGTAAACTACTCGGACTGCGCTTCTGATTTTATATTTGAAGGATATATTTAATGGCCAACTGAACGTGAAGAGGTTGTTTTGTATTTCAATTTTTCAACAGACCTGTAAAGAAACACAAGACATCGGTGCGCTGACAAAAGCCGCAGATTTTGTGAAAGCTTTTGTACTAGGCTTTCAAGTTGAGGTAAGCTTATCTTCTGCAGTTCCCTAAACTTTGATGTGAACTTTCATTTATTACGTCTGCTGTGTTAACTTTGGTTTTGTCTCCAGGATGCTCTTGCACTAATAAGATTAGACGAGCTGTTTCTTGAATCCTTTGACGTCACAGATGGTGAGTGTGGTTACAATATAATCCAGCTGTTGTTTGTTTACCTTGAAATTGAGTAATGACCGTGTAAAGCTTTTAAATGAAGTGATGTTCTGGTGTCTTTAGTGTCTACGTGTTTTAGTATAAATACGTATTTTTTATTATATGTAAGGCGATATTTGTTTTATGTCCAGAACATTTTTACTTATTTTCACAAATCAGAATGTTGATTGGAGTCTTGTCAAATTGTCAATTGCTCTGTGAAGTGTAATGTATGTTATTCTTGGTTTTGGCTCAGATTAAATAGGTAGACTTAATGATACGGTTTTAATGCATGTACCATGTTTGCATACTTGGAATTCAGTGAGGAACATAACATTTTTCAGAAATTATATACATTTTTAATAATATACACATTTTCTTTAAGTTAAACCACTCAAAGGAGACCACTTATCCAGAGCTGTTGGAAGAATAGCAGGCAAGGGAGGGAAAACCAAATTTACCATAGAAAATGTGACAAGGACTCGAATTGTGCTTGCAGACACGTGAGTTTTTATTTTTTTATATTTTTTAAATTGATACTCGCTTAACTGTCATATTTAACCTTGGCCTTTGTGGTTCTGATACACTTGTTTTCTAGAAAAGTACATATATTAGGATCTTTCCAGAATATAAAGATGGCACGGACTGCTATTTGCAACCTCATCTTAGGTACGTGAAGCCAAATCTGAATCATTTGTTGGAAGGGTTATGTCAGTCATATCTAAACTGCCTCATGAGTTTAAAAGAGTAAGATTTTTTGGTCATGCCTGTACAGCCTGTAGTGGAAAGCAAATCTGATTATTTCTTAGACTGAGAAGTTAAATAAGAACAAATAAAGTAATTAAATGGATGAAAGTCAGGAGGGATGGAAAAAGGGATCAAGAACTGAAATAGGACTATATATGTACATGTGAAAATTATGAAAGCTACAGCAGACCTGATAACATTCAATAGGAAATGTTTTTTGAAGCATTAGCAGAAGTGAAGTTCACATGACGATCTCCATCCTCTCCTCCCTCCAACAGGAAGTCCACCCTCAAAGGTTTATGGCAATATACGGGCAGTGGCCTCCCGTGCTGCTGAGAGGTTCTAATATCGAATTTCGGCGACGTGGGATAAAGGTGGCACAAGTTTTTTTTGTGATGGTAACTGAGGAATGCTGGGAATGTGACATGACTTGGTCTGCTGACCTGCCAGGAACTGACTAGTCTTTGAGAACTGCATGCAGCCTGAAATGCGGGGTCCATCCAGCGAATGGATGATCCTCGTCGGTCGGCTGCCGCCGAGTTACTCAGATGCAGTTTGTGAATAAAAGGGTTTGTCCTCTGGGTTTTGCGGCATTTCATTCTTACTGATATTAGCAGCTGTGCGACTTCTGTCTGGCTATCATTTGCTTAAACAGCCACTGTTCTTTAAACGCATTAAAAAAAAGCTTCGGTTATTTTAAATGGTTTATTTTTCATTTTCATACAGTATGAAGTTTCCAATAATTCCCACAGCATATGATGCAGCATGCAGAGAAGATAAAAAATAAATAACCGTCATTCGCCTCCAGACTCCCCGCCAGCCTCTCTCCACAGGCACTGATCTAGCCCTTTGGAGGACAGGTCCATCGATGCAATAACTACTGATAGGAGAGTGTAACATTCCTGCTAGCTTTGTAACAAATACTTATGTACAAATCCCACACGGCTTTCCCTAGAAGTAAAGCATATGGCAGTCGACACTGGAACAGATATGAAACTGGAATCTGCAATGCGGTAATCGAGAATATTCAAAAGTAACAGGTAGTGGCAGTGGTTATAATTTAAACATATACCAAAGTTTGGCAACCTTATATATTAATATATCACCATTCACCATGTAAACAAGAAGATATTTTCGTCTAATAATTAAAGGACTGACATGCAAAATATATATAAAAAAAATAACTCATGCAAGCATATGAAGCCTCAGGCCCTCTGGGACTGACAGCCAAGGTCGTGCAGCACTCGTGTGAAGAACAGCCGGGGCGAGACTGAGCCACTGCTCTAGAACGTTCCAGAAACCTTCCTGCTTGAGCAACCACTTCAGTAAGAGAGAACTACACAAGGAGACTTTTTTTTTTTTAAATAAAAAAAAAAAACATCTTTCTGTAAAACATTTTAAGCATTATGGTAATCCTTAATTTTATTTTAAAGAAGGAAGGCCAAAGGAAGAAAACAAAGTGGGGGATATCGACCACCTTTCATATAATGCAGACCCTCTCGGTGTCGATACATCACTACGTCTAGACCGATGACTCAAAACAAAGGGTCCTGCCTATAGTTCCTAGGATGTATATGTCACTAGGTTCCTCATTACTGTAATAGTTTAAAAAAATCCCTCGTTTCCCTAATATACATATACTGTTAACAAAATAAACCTTTAACGCTGCCTGCAGTAAAGCTGATAAATGTAACACTACAAAGATGTGATTCTCGCCTATATTCACATTAAGTTACATAGCTCTTTGCATATTATAGTATACAATTTATCAGTGAAGCAAAAAATCATTTAACTGCTGTTTTGAAGGTAATAAAATACAAAATACGTTTAATGTTCCAACCGACTTTAATAGAAATATTCCATCATAAGAAATGAAACGGTTTTTATGTAGGGGATAGCTGGATGGTTGCAAAAATGTTCAAAGTTATCAGGCAACACAAAGACCTGCCTTCAAAGTAAACCTGAAGTTGTGCACAAAAAAAAAGATTCTATTTCTACTGTATTTCGAGAGCAAGACCAGGAATAGATAAAATTCCTTGCAAATACAAATGTATGAATAAAATACACATTCCCCCTTTATTACAAAAAAAATCAACAATATATATTTTGGTGTTGTATGTGACTGGAAGCTAAAATGCTATAATCAAACTACGTAGTTCATATTACAAAGTGAAATAGAAAAAGAGAGAAAGACCTTCCATATCCCTGGAAAGGAAATCACGCAGTAGTCACGAAGCGCTTTTGTTTTTATCTAGAGTGCTTCTCTCAAACTTAAAACGATGGTAGTCATGTGTTCAACTGGTTTACATTTATATTCTGATTGGCACGTCATACTCTACTTCGATGATGTCACAAAATCAAGTATATTGAGATACACCCAACTAACCACATAATTTCCCTATATACTTCCTTAAAAAAGACAAAAATAAATATAAAAAAAGAAAATAAAAAACTGCACGCCAACCCTCTTCCTTTCATCCACCAAACTGAGATGCTCGTTCAACAAGAAAAGCTGTCCTTCAAGATTTTAGTTTTTTTTTTTTTTAAAGTGCTACACCAAGTTATTGAGAGAATCGATGTTCAATAACGATTTAGAGTTGGCTTCGCGAGGCTCGTGTCGGAAACGGTGGCTTCACAGAGAAAATACTTCCATTTAAATACACAGAGAGCATTGCTGGACATCTTGAGCATATCTTCAGAGATGGAGAAGAAAGCAAAAGTTGTTGTGGGGAGCTTGGGAACTCAGTCACACATCCACCACCATCTTTTTGTGTATGTCTAGGCCACCTACAACCTGGAGGGTGACAGGACAGTGACGTCAAACACATTTAAAAACATTTTATTTTTCAAGTATGAATTAAGAAACCAAATGGAATTTTTGACTCCACAACCCTGACCAGGACAAGCGGTTTAGAAGAAGAGGTGTACTTCATGAAGACAAAAGCACAAACAAAGATTAAGTTAACCTTTTCCTGTGTGTTACCGTCATCGGCTAACTTGTGATCTGCTGACTGCACTTACTGCACAAAATTCTTCAAAGGATATTCTGCCATCTCCGTCCTTGTCCGCGTTAATAATGGTTTTGTCAACTATTTGCTGTAGCTGGGTGTCCTTCAGGTTGTTTCCCACCATCATCTTCAGCACCTGGAAGAGCTCCCCGTTGGAGATGTACCCATCCTTGTCCATGTCGTAAATGCGGAAGGCAACTTGGGTATTAAGCAAGACAACCAAAAAAGATCATGGACAAATTCCAAAGAAGCAAAACAGAAGTCAATGAAGGCATCTTAATGTGGATGATGGATTTAGATAAATACTTACACCGTAATTTCTGTTCCTTGTCTCCTTTGACACTGAACTGTGAGACACCCTCTATGAATTCTAAACAAAGGCACAAAATAGACCCTTTAAAAACAAAGCTACCATTATCATTTGTGAACTATGCTGGAAATACGTCTCCTTCAATTAAACAGAAGGAGCTAGGACTAATTTTAAATGCACAGCATGATTTTCAAAGGAACTTATTGGTGCAATCAGATAATGAGATGTTCAGCTTCCCTGGTTAACCTCACAAACTAAAACTGCAAATGCACACCAAGCTAAAAAGCAAACCTCACAAAACAAACCTAACAGTACTATTCCATTTCATAACTGTATATAATCTTACTGTAACAAACTTACAAACATTTTCTTAGATTGAGGTGACTGGGTTATTTACAAAGCATTTTTTTTCACCTTACCTTTGAAATCGACTTCTCCGTTTCCATCAGTGTCAAATATGTCGATGACTCGTTGTACTAACGGGTTCTGCTGCAATTCCGGCAGCGACATAAACTCTTCTACGCTCAACGATCCCGAGTTATCGAGGTCAAGTTTCTTAAATCTCTTTCCTAGCCTCTTAATCTCATCGGCATCAACTGCAACAAAGGACAGAGAGAGACAGAAATGGTCAGCTCTATAAGGGATGGGTCCACAAGCAGCACCACACCGTATCTTCACACTATGCGACCCTAACTAGAGCTCCCAAGGCACCCATGGGCATCTAAACCTAAAAGGTTCAATATTGAAGAGGGTAGAGCTGTCCTATTGCTGCTTACTGAAGCTAGATGGAAACTAACTCAGTCTATGTGTAGCCACAACAATGCAAAGTAGCATTCCTACAGCCCAACAATAATAGCAGGCATTTAAAACGCTACGTTTATTCACTGAGTCACCTAACACTTCCACCGTGTGCAACACTAATCACATTTACCCTGATGCTGACAGAGTAACGCAACACAAAGACCTGGAAGATCTCTTCAGAAAGATGTGACTACTAATGGACCAGCTAGCACACAAGTTGAGTCAGACAGAGATGGGGCTCTTTTCCTGGTTCTGGGTGCCTTTCAAGGTGTGTCTAATGCAATTATACCTTACAAAAAATATAAAATGGTTAAGCATGTGGTAGAATTACAAAATGTTTTTTCTAGCTGTCAAATTTCTAGACTGATAATAGCAACAGTTGCAAATTAAGGATTTTTTTTATTATTTACAGATTCTATCTTTAAATTTCGTTCCAGCATAAACTATACATAAACCACATCTGAAAATCTGATTACCTCTCATAATGTAATTCTCATTACAAGAAAATGAAGGGACTGCTTGATAACAGAAACCTGTTATGTCATAGATCCACCACTAGATGGACCACTACCCAACTGAGTGCAACAGCAAAAAGGCTGGGGGATGGGCTGCTTGTTGTTGCCCAAATAAAGTTACCAATTTCAAGCATGTATCAATAAATATCCATATCAGCATGAGTAGAGCAGGGCAGCGCTTAAGGACGATTCCGCAGCAGGAGTAACATCAAGCCTGATCAGTTATCATGAGCTTCCTGACGGACATTAAGAACCCAGGCCTGGAATTTCCTTCAAAATAAATATTCTTTTCCATTTTTTCCGACATGTGATGGTGTAATAGTGTGATGCTATAATTGGAAAAGTCATGACCATTTCACAAATAATAGGAAAATTAAATGTTATCTGCAGATTAACAAAATGGCAGTAATACGCATAAAAGTCTTCCTAAGACAGGAAAAGGCCTGGTGGCTGGTGGCGGCACTGAGAGCAGGCCTGCTGGCAGCACTGAGAGCAGGCCTGCTGGCGCTTCACAGCGCGAGAGACGCGGCACACTTCACATTTACCCGATCCTGTTACCTGGCAACAGCCACTTATAGGCTGCTGCATAAATCTCACTATACACAAGGGCTACGTTGTATGCAGGTTAACAATAAACCAGCCTGCAGAGCCTCAGCCCCCCACCCCCCGCCGAAACCCCATGCCTGTGTCTCAGCCATTCCCAGGCTGGCAGATCCCACGTAGGAGCGGATAACGATGTGATTTCATCAGTGGGTCGCTACCTTTCACAGTGAGCTGGTGTACATCCCTCATTCTTATACGCTCCTCTTCCAGCCCTCTCTAAGCCCACAGAATTAACGCAGTGACACGCTCTCCACAGCCTGCAGACAACCTAATTAGCTACTTTTCAGTTTGAATCATTTCTCCCATCGTTCAGCTTCACGGATTATAATCCAGCGACAAATCCGGTACCGCATTGCGGAATAAAAACCCATTCCGGTACCGGCAAATTTGCACAGCGTTTGGATTACTGAGTTATCATCCATTAAACTCCCAATAGTCATGCGACAGAGTGACAGGTTGTACTATGCAACTCCCACAGTTCTGAAATCAGTCTGTACCTGGAGGGGGGAGGCACAGACACCGAGATAAAACTCTTTCCCTCTGTCTGTTCTGCATTTCCTGGATTTATGATTCCTTCAGCGAAAGCAGCAAACCGAGCCTCCGTCCTGTGACACCTCCACCGCCAGTGGGGCTCTCAGTGTGGGACACGATGTCAGCCAGACAGGTGAATTTGGGCATTTGTGTTTTTCTTAGCAATCAGCGGTTTCCGCCTTGCTACCTTGTAATGTCCTCATGAAGACTGACCTCAGCAGTAGTGAGAAAGCCCTACAGATCCTCCTCATCTATCCTCACACCCTGCATGAGTTAAAATTTCTCATAGGGCAGCATGTTAACATGCCACTTGTGAGCAGACTCACTACTGTTCCAAGCTTTATTTCAACAGAGAATCCGACAGGTGAAAAGGCGTTTTTCAAAGCACTATATTTATAGAAGATGGTGCAATCCCCCTCATCCCACCCCCATAACCCTGTAACCCTCCCTCCCCCAGGGAAACCCCTAGCAACAAGGAAACCCAGCTAACACGGATTTGGGCACTACAGTGTTGCTGAATGAGATGCCCAACGCTGGTTCTGGTAAACGCTTTTGAAAAGGTGTATTCATACCTGTAGGTATGGTATTTAAGCAGGACTGAGATCGCTCTGCAAATGAATGCGTCAAACTAGGGGAACTGTCAGCAGATAGCTTGCAGAAAAAAAACCTCTATGATAAGCATTAGGATTCAGCGAGCGCAAGGGCGCCGGGCCGCAGCTCACGCCTCGCGCCCAGCTGCCATCCTCTCATTTACCACCTTGGAAGCAGAACTTCACCCACACAAGGCCGGGGCGTGCTGCTCCCTCCGAGAACCCGATGAGGCAGCTCAGCTCGGCACGGCTCCACAGAGGAGCCCGGCAGGCTGCCTAAGAGCACAGACGTTACCAAGCAATCCCTTACTGGTCGGGTTGGAGGCTCGGGGGCTGTGTGCATTTTATAGTCATTCCAAACTAAAATACAACTGAGAAAGCAAGGTCAGACAATCCCTGCGTTAAAGACGCGAGCCAACCGCGGGATTTGAACCAGCGACCTTCCGATCACAGGCGCAGCATCGCAACGCCCCGAGCCATGCATTGCCCCACATGCGACACGGCTTCCATCCCTGTGCAGATCTCAGTCTGCACAGCCGCAGTACCCTAGGAACAGATTTTTTATTTTTTTTTCATTTTTATGGACAACTGCCTGCAGGGTTCTGCAGTTTTCCAGCTTTTCCAGTTTGTCCATGCGCGGGTGAAACTGTTCCGGCCCCCAGCATACACTGCTGGGCATCATGAGGCAGCGAGAGGTGTGGGGTGCGGCCAGCTCCACGTTAGTGCCGAGTTTGAAGAGGAGAGGGACCGGAGCTTTACGTACCAACACCCACGTTTACTTCAGGTAGATCAGATACGGAAAGACCTCGTCGTCAGTGCCGGAGAGGCAGATTAGTCCTCAGGTGCAGCCCTGCTGCACCCCCATGCTCCCTGTTCTGCCAGGACATTTATTTATTCCTGTAGTCACTACAGTTTCACAATAAATCCATTTACATAAAGAATATGTTGTTCGGCTCTCCAAAAACCGATGCTGGGAGTCAGTACTTTTTTCCATGATCTATGTGCAGTTACCACAATCCTGGCATTAATCTCAATAACATTTCCAAAATGTAATGAAGTGGACTCTGATAATGGCCACCCAACGATGGGTTTTGTTTAGTTTTGGCTGCGTAGCTGATTTCAGGCTGTCCCCCTTCCTGATGGAGTGAACAGCTGCCCGCTGCGGGGGTGGGAGGAGGAGCTGCGGGAGCCTAGAATATTCCAGGGATAGTCCAGAGGCTGCGTACCACTGCAGGTGTATCAAGCAGACTCCGAAGAGCTACTGGGCTTCAGTAGACAGCGATTCTGGCATCCTCCCCTACGCACACAGCCCTACGTATTAATGTGGGAGCAGCGGGTAGCACAGCAGATATGATAAACAAACATAAAATAAACTAAACAAACTAAATCTGTGACTTAAAATACACAGGCTGATCGTTGTTGCCTTATTTCAGCACTTAAATTCCTTTAGAATATTACACAACTGTATTCAGAGCTATCACAATCAATGATGAATTTTAAACAAGAAAACAAGACTGTTACATAAACTGAATCTACAAATATTTTGGGTGTAAGTATACCCAACAAAGAGGGGGGAAAATGCTCTGGGGGATTATTTCTGGGGAGGGACATTGGCTGAGGGCCCCAGGGTAACTCCACCCCACCCCAGTAAACTACCCCTTCTACTCTGATAATGCAGTTCAGCAGTAACGGTATACTAGCTAATAAGCAAATAACTGGTTAATCTGTCAAAAAATTCTAATGAATTTGCCATAACCGAAACGTTAAGTGAAGCAACTGGAACTGCACATGGGTGATCTAGCCTGAGCTGAATAGCCGGTGGCACAGGCCTGGCTCCAGGTACGAGGGGGAACGGCAGCATGCATCAGACGGACGATCTCCTTCAGCACGACACGGTAACCGGCGCCCCCGTGAATTGGGAATCGACGGGCCCGTGTGCACTGCCAGGATGACTCAAGGCCTCCCAGCATCGCGAGGTGCAGATGGCCAGCCGCGCGGCTGACACGAGTGCCGCTCTGCGAAGGGCGAATTCTGCTGAACCATCATTGGCAGGCAGGGATTCCCCACAGCGGGCCGGTTATATCCCAGGCCGCATAATCGGCAGCTCGCTCTCTTCACCCAGGAGGGCGGGGGCCTACAGGCCATATCGCAGCTAAATATAGATGGGGCTCTCCCTCCAGCCCCAAACCTGACCTTTATGCGGCAGAAGCATTTCACACTCGGGGGGGCTGTGTCTGTATGCAAGCCTGAGGGAGGGTCATGGAGCTCTACAGAAAGCAGCCTGACTGCAATAACCAGGCACATAAAGATCTCTGTCATTTCTGTGGACTGACCACACTGCCCTACAAAAAAGCAAAACAACGTAACTACATTCTCTTTTTCATGTTATGACCAAAAATCGGGCCTCTTCGGCTACGTTTCATCACGTGACAAAATATATTAGTTCAGCGATGCTCAGGTTTTAAGAATACAGGACGTGGGAATTACGGTAACTACATACATTCGGCTGGACAACCAAAAGAAGCTATGAAGCAGACTAATACTACATTTATAGTTTCTTATTCAGATGCAAAGAATATGATGGAAAAAAAATACCATTTGATCTTGGGCTAAGAAATATGTGGTGAAAGAGTGTGTCACGACATCAGAAGGGAAAGCCAGGTACTTACAGTGTGAGCACATTTCCAGGGGGTAACTCGCTTCATTGCCCTACAAAAAGACAAAAGGTGAATCCCATTAAGATTTCTTACACTGCCGACAAGCACAAAGGTTTAACAAAGCACAACATTTATCATTTTAAAGTTACGATATATTACAGTATTATAAATCATTCTGCTACACAATTCAGCTTAGTGATATTACTGGAAAGGCCTTCCCGGCAGAGTGTTCTGAGAGATCAATCCACTCTCCTGCACGCACCTGTCACTTCAGAGTTTTGCATAATGTTTACCCTGCATTAGTATCACAGACGAGATCATTCTGATACCTCAGAAAAGCATTAATTTAGGTAATGGCAGAGGGCAGTCAGACTTTGATTGCCATGCACCTATTGCAGGTTAGAAGCCCTTCAAACAGTCAAATACAAGGTTTTTTTGTGCAACGGAAATTATATTTATTAATAAAGCCCATCTATCCATTAATTTTTTCACAACTGCTTATTCAATTGTGGCTGCAACAAGCCAAGTCCTACACCAAAGAGACCAGGCTGGGTAAAGGTGGAGAGACTGTCCACAGAATACAATAAATTACTAAAACAAAAAAACAAAAAACACAGAAACATTACAATCTAACTCAATCTCATTCCTGAAGCGCATGTACTGTATCCGGTGACCCGGTAAATAGGTTAGCTGGCAGGCTATGTGCATCCACTGCAAGGACTGAACGTTCACAATGCAATTATCAGCTAGAAGCCATTCACAGCTATTGTCCTGATGACTTAAAAGCGTTACTAAGATACCAAATAGGCAGACAGCAATGCTGTCACCAAGTAAGCATTTAATAAATTAGATACCAGGGTTAAAACACTCTAGCAAACATATATTGACCAAACTGTCATTACGAGACAATGTGTCACAGTGAGAGTAACAAGCCTGATGGAATCAACAAAGCACCTGTATGGTCGCCCTCCTCTGTGGTGGTAAGCACACCCTGACCAGAGTTTGGATCTGCCATCCAAAGGTGACACACCATGACCTCAGGAAGCCAAGAGGGCTGCTCATGAGACACCAAAGGTCTGTCCTGGGCACCCCTTCGTGTCCCGGCCAGAGATTCGCCGACCCACTGCCAGGTCTTAGCTCTCAGCGAGGTGAGTGGTTATGTTACTGGAACACCTACTTAGGCTTGAGGTCCTCCACTTCACTTTCCTCTTTCGAATTGGCCTCAAACTGGGTCTCATGGTACCAACTGTGCCGTCGTCATGGGGAACAGCTATGGTGAGAATCAAATTATCTACCGGGCTAAAAGTAGCGTCACCACTAGGCCAAGGCTCCTTAGCAAAGCTACCAAGAGCACGGGACAGGACCGTGATCTGCAAGTACACTGCAGCAGAAACACACTTCATGTAATATATATACGGAAATTCACTTGCTGCCACTAGTTCTGGGTCAGGCAGAGGACTTGCTCCAATCCTTCAAGCACATGCGACACATATGATTTTCCATGGGGGGCAGGGAAGGTGCATCAAAAACATATTTACAAAATTAGAAATCCGCTTTATTTGATAATATGATGCAGCAGGGAAGTGATGAAAGGGAGTGTCCTGTGTACGATTCGGGAGATAAGATCTCAACGCAAAAACATTTTATTCATACACGAATAAGTCATTCTAAATAAGCTAAGTAAATAAAGACACGCATTGAAGCCTACTTTTATTTTATTTAACATCACTGAATCCATATTTACGTAACAAAAGTACACCGCATAGAATACAATGTGTCTAGTAGTAGGGGCGATACATAAAGAATAAAATAAACAGATTCCATTGGCATCAAACGAGCAACATGTACTTTAAAGGTCGGCACTTCAGATGTCAGTTGGTAACAATTAGCTAGCTTAGAAATTACATTTACCATCCATTTGTCTGCACCAGCACTTCTAGTGGGTCAAAAGCTGATTAAATAATGTCTTAACGACACCTCTCTGATATACATCAAGTCCACTAAAGCTTCAGAACAATAACTGAATGCACTGCAAAGTGGGATGAAAACGTCAGCTATTCCTGCGCCAAGTCCGCGCGCAGTTTAACCCGTGACATAGATCTTGGCGCTGAATGCAACGTCGAGGCTCTGCAGGAAAACACACGCAGGCCTGCAGCGGCCCGCTTTCCCCGTTCTGTCTGTTTAGGATTTCAACTTGCGAATCAGCCGTTTGCTGAAGAAACTGCCTACTAGGATTTTGTTTGTACGACGACAACATGCCCTTAGCTAGATAGAGACTTATCACACACAAAACTGTGACCTATCCAGTATTTCTGTATATATCAGCGGAAGGGAACATACTGAAACCGCATGACGAGATGAAGAAAGATGAATGAAATACGAAAGATGAATAAAAATATATGATTCAAAAAAGTGGTAAAAAAAACATTCCTGACGAAGTACAGCTCTGAAGATTTTTGCGCTTCATTATTCAGCATGCATTATGGATGCACTGGCTACAGATGTTACATTTGCATGCACAAACGCTTAGATTTTATCGCTTAGCGGGAAAAGGTCATCAAGGCTGGAGGATGACTAAGTATTCTCCCGGTTACTTCTGAATAAAACGGCCAGATGTATCCTCATAAAAGGCTCCATATCATGTACAGGGGCACAAAATCGAATATGCAGCACAATCTTTAGGGATAAGGTGGTCTGTGTTACTAAGGATCAAACCAAACTGCACCTCAATTAATCCATTCATATGGAACCTGCTGAATACTCAGTGTCTCTTTCAGGAACAGACAGCAAAAAGCACCACAATACACAACCACAAAAGGTATAAAGACACTTTAATTTGTACTCAGTCATATATCATGAATAGCAGTTTCCCTGAAAAGGACATAACTGCTACTTCACAGAAGAACACCATACTCCCATAAAAATGTCAGCTGTGAGTTACGGAGCACTCTGTCTCGCTGCGTACACTTCTCTCACTCACGAGGCACTGTAAAAAATACCACAAATACACTCGAGAAACCAAAGTGTGACCTTCTTAAGGCAAAAATTGTTCAGAAAAACAGAGGTGCTTTAATATCATTGCTACAGATTTAGGAATAGCTGAAATGATCATGGATTTAAAAAAAAAAAAAGTCTGGTTTCACACTTACACTAAGATGATTTAATTGATATTAGATCTTCTTGGATGTTTATGTTTGGTTATCAGGAATAAATGCTTTAAGAGGCAGGAATGCTTGTCTGAGAATTCAATCGCCCCTTTAAAAAAAATGTCTCAAAATGCTATGGTGAAACCATGAAAAATTTACCTCTCCTAAAGATAAAACATAGACAGTGATACAGGCGTCAACAAGTGCAGTTTTATATGCCTGCACAGCAGACTCACCATGGCATTAACGATCAGCGAATCAGAAATCCCAGCATGCCCAGCACTCAGATATCCCCAGCATGCCCAGCACTCAGATATCCCCAGCATGCCCAGCACTCAGATATCCCAGCATGCCCAGCACAGGCTCACGATGAGGGCGGATGACCAGCAATTGTCCGGCCAGCATTACAGCAACATGCGAGAAACGGGACGCCGCCGTGAAATGTCAGCCACAGGCTTGCCGGCCTGAAACTCGAGCCCAGGGATGTGTGACGGAGGAGAGCTGCTTCAGATCGGTTAAATGCCAGACGCACCACGCCCGCAGCAAGGTGACTGCATGTGACAATGGTCACCCTTGCCAGTGTCACTGTGGAGGAACAGTTGCAAGAGGAGAAGAGAGGGCTGTAGTGTTTAGTGTATAGCAACTACACCTCAGTAAGGTGAAAAGCAGATCTTGGTCTGCTGGACTCATTGGTGAAGCACACCGGATAAACTCCTGGTCATGGACAGCACAGAGCATCTCCATCAACTCCTTTCTGCTGGTTTATTTCTCATGCAGTAATCAAAATGAGTTCATGGGATTAAGGTTTCACATCCCAGTACTGCAGCCAAACTATGTAGGCTGCTTTCATTTCTGATGTTCGGAAACCTCGTAGAGGACAAACCAATTAAAGAATACACAGAAACAAAAGTCATTTATAATATATACTTTAGTTTCGAAGTCTCAGAAGCTTCTTAAAAGATTGTAAACATTGGCAAGTAGCAAATGCTGTGTAAATAAGCCTGGACGCTTATTTGTATTTGTTTTTTGATACATGTTTTGTCAAACTTACTATGCTTGTCAGCAAATGGATAAAAACGTCACTAAACGAAAACAACGGCAAAAACACATTGTTTCACCTGGCTGATTCATAAGTTGGCATCGTATATGAAGCATAATACCTCAACAGGAAAGGATCACAGTAAAAAAAAACTGCAGTTGGTGTAGCTATTCCTCTCTCTGAAGCCACCAAAATGTAAGCGGATCTGCATGGCTCACTCTGGAACTTTTGGAACTATAAATATTTGGTAATACTTTACATTAACTGCACTTTCATAACACCTTTATAATGCATTCGTAGAACATTCATAAGCGGCACGTAACTATATTTGCCATTTGCCAATTTTACCATGTTAAGTGATTCCTAGTGCTCTAGTTCGACAGTTCATGAGAAAAATGCAAATATCATAAAATCCTGAAAAGCTAACTGTAGAAGAGTTTCAGTCATGAAACATGGTGCACTTTTAGCTAACCACTCCAGGAATGTAGCTAGTCTGCCAAAAAGAAAGATTATCAAGCAGCCTTTAACTTCTTTACTTGTGCAAGCTAGTTAATCCATGAATCTATCAGAACAACACGATTCTGCTGATCATTCTAACGTTTTGGTTAATCAAGTTTCACGCCGCCTCGTCAAACTAAAAGTTACAACCACATGCGGTTAATAATCTTCCCCATTTATGCCAAATTCAGAGCCATGACGACACCTGGCCTCATACCAGCAGCTGTAAACAGTGTAAAGCAGTGCCTGGGATGATACTTGCAGTTGTACTTCTCACTGCGACAGTGGGTTGTTAATTTTTCAGCACAGTAAGTGGCAGTGAGGTTTTAAACCTGCCTGAGTCACCAGAACCATTTGCACAAGTCTGATGCAGGGGATATTGTTTACTCTTAAGACTGGTCCAATTTTTCCCTCCCACCGTAATCTGTGAATATGCCTGACATCTCACTAACCCTTGGCAGCGAAAGTAGAAACCTTGCAGGTGCATGACTTGAAACTTCAGTGTCACATTTACATAAAAAAGGGAACATTTTAAAATTAAAAATCTGATACTCGCTCGATGAAGCTTGAAAAGTCCTCCCAGCGCCGCAAAGACATTTTCTCCTCACCAGGACGGGTCAGATTTACACTTTAAATAAATACATTTTAAAACAGAAATTTTGTCACCCACATCCTGAAGCCACCGTAACCACCTGAGGTGCCACAGATAATTCTTAGAGTCTTCGGCTTCTACTTGGAAATGACATCACCTGCAATGGAATAGCCTTCCATTGCCATGCCGGCAACACAAAGCACATTTATTCCAGCTCATCTCAACATCTCTGCTCAGGAAAAGGGAGACACCCCCACCCCGATAAAAAACAGGCCAGAACTCCCAGCTGTGGGTTGTGTTACCAGGACGATACAACTGACAATGTCGATTTGGGCCCCTGGCAAAAAATCCTGCTTGAAACCTCAAAACAAAACATGTTTAGGTTAAAGCCATTCCTTACTAAACCCACTGTAAGGAACATTCCAGTGTTTTTTCCCCCAGCACCTATTACTAAGCTTAGACAAAACTACACTTTTTAAAGCTAAATGTTTCCCTGGGCCACTCCACTGGATAAAACAAAAGCTCTCTGAAGTCTCTGCTTCCCTTAAGCGCTGAATATGGTAAAGCCATCTTCAACTGTATTTACAGCCACAGGTGAAACAGACTCATGGTCCTTCAACATTCTGGACGGTGTACATTGTTTGATTAGACTTCACTAATGTTTACTAAATCCTTTTAAGTGTACACATGCAAATTTACCCCCCTAGCTCAGCAGCAATGTAATGCTATCTTGACTCCCCCCTACAACTCCAGATGCAGAACCTCCCATAAATGGAATATCCCAAATGTTTTATCAAACCCTACCTTTCATCAGCTATACATTTTTGCAGCAAATTATCCGGCAGTTTTCCCTTTTATGCAAATCTACTCTCTAATTGCCTAATCTGTCTTATCTTTTGCCATTTCATTTCCTGTTCTATCTACCAAACCATCACTCTGCAGTGATTTTCTGTAAAGCTCATTTTATAATACCGAGTAGAAGATTTAAGAAATTCTCACTGGATTGTTTACTGAAGTATATTCTCTTCCACTCTCTCTTCAAAGTGATATTACTTACAATGTGTTAGTTAACACACTATCACAAAAGCAGCAAAGGATCTAAGGGAAGCAAATTATGCAGCAAAAAGAAAGTCAACAAACTATCGTTCTTAAGTTGACTCTGCACAACATAAGCTCTTCGCCAGCACAGCAAAATGGTAAAAAAAAAGGGAAAATGTTCAGCCTTTCCTCAGGGTACTGTGGTCAGGCAAACTGACATTGCTAAGTTTCCCATAGGGTGTGATACTATGTGAGTCGGTCATTTCAGGTCCAGAAAGTAAAAATCCAGACCAAGATTTTGTTTCAACCAACCAGTTGAGTATTCTGTGACTCTTTATACTCAACTGGTTGGTTGAAATAAAATCCTGGTTTGGATTTTTAGTTTTTGGACCTGAAATGTCCACCTCTGAATATATGCCCCATGATGGACTGCCATCCCATTTGAGGCATCCCCTGCCTAATCACGTTTATATTAAGGGAACATTCTGTCACTAAAATGAAATCTTTCCCCACGAAGCTGAATATTTTTCTGGAGAAATTTAGGATAAGTAGTTTATATCAGGTAATACAGCATAACGCACAATTTAAAATGTTCCTTAATTGTATAATGGAGCACAAGGTAATTGCATGCTCAAAAGCTCACTCAAAGATTCAATGCTAAAATACTAATCGTGAGATTAAAGGTTTAATCTTGGATAGCCTAAGTATTCATTTACATACCAGTTTGTTCATTTAATAATAGCTAAACATTTCTCTAACCTTTGGCTGGATTTCATCCAGTTGAAAACCGCAGACACACGTTGGGACAGTAACGGACCCTACAGTTACTGTGACCATACACTTCAAACAACATCCAGACGAAACGAAATCGAACAATTCGGCGAAAAGAGTCTGTCGCATACTCAAAGCTATGCTGCCGCACCGCAACCCTAGAGGGCCCAGAATATTTTTGATGTAGCAGACCCACATACAGAGGACAAAATAATCAAATTGCGGGACGTATGCGAGTCATTTTAATAAAGGAGAAAACAGCCCTTTTAAAATGGTAGTTACTCTCCTTCCAAACAGCCACTATTGGTTTAATAGGAAAGCCAACAATTTACAAGACAGTTATTAACAAAACAAATGCAGTCGATGGCAAACATCACATGGTTACCACATTTACTATTAAAAGAAATACAGATACACATACTAATTCAAACTATTTAAACTGCGGCACAGTGCAAACCTGCCAGTAACTGATAAATTTGTCCTGTTGACCAACCCTGTGGCGTCACATTTCTGTCAGCCAATTGTGGACAATGGGTGGGATCAGATCAAACGAAAAAGTTTGCCTCGGATGCCCTGTACAGGGCGTGTGCTGAAACGGTTAGCATCATGGTAATTATGGCTCACATGAAGTCGTTTTACTAAAACACTGTTGATTCCATCAGGAGTATAGAGTCCCCTGCCGCAAAGTTATAGCAACTTTGTGTCCTTGATCTTTGCAGCCAGGTTACTATCTGCAGCAACATGCAGTTTCTATTTAATAAACAGGCTAAGCCCCAATGCAGCACTATAACAAAACTGAGAAAATGACCCAAAAAAGTATTTATATTTCTTTTTTAAATACAAGTACTTAAGAACACTGTTAGGTGCAAATGCAAGAACATCACCGTTACTGGTCTCTAATTTAAGTCATTCAAATTAAATAATATAAACCAGAAATAGCTAGGTGACCAATTATCACCACATCAGCCATTTTAAGGTTATTTATTTATCATTCAATGATGTTCTCCCCATATAACTAAAAAACTCAAATCCACAGCCGGTGTAGCTCCTTCACAGAGCTTTCCCATAATGACCACCATAATGAATCAAAATCCCAACATTCCACAACACAAAACTCATCCACACTGCACGCAAACATTTTAGGTTTCTCATCCCGCGCTGGCCGCACAGCTGTAATGAAAGGAGTCAATGTGATGCACGGCATCGCGCATAAATTAAGCCAGTTCTATCACGACTCCGGGAACCGAGGGAATTATGAAAAAGCGGCGAATGATTATATAAAGTGCTGCCCTGTTCTACTGTCCTGGTTTTAGACTAAATAGAAAATCATTTTAATGAGGGAACATGCAGTTTAAAAAAAAAAAGGAAAAAGAAAATCAGCTTGATTGGAGATTCTGACCCTCATACCAAGACAACCCAGGAGGAAACTGCAGTTTGAGGGGGAGTTCTGCACAACACTGCATGTCAAGGTATTTGTTTTATAGACTGATCTTCCAGTGCCGTTGCTCTGCTACCAAATTTGGGAACCTTGACTGAACTATAATTATAACCAGTACCTTTAATACTTTTCTGACAGCCCAAAAAAAATCTGGTACTGAACTCGGGTGACTAATTCATTTTCATGCATAAATGGACAACTGTAGAAAATTATTCTACATTTCCTCAAGCTTGATATTTTACAAATTAACATAAAGTGCAAAAAAAAGTCACTACTTTGCCCACTAACTGGAGTGTTACACAAAAGGCAGAGTTTAGCCTGGAGTTCCATAATGTACTCATTTCATAACTTCTTCAATGAAGTTATATAGCTTAAGTGTCATCACTTGTATGTCTTATTGAAAGAGTCCAGGTACTGGACGACAAATGAAGACTGAAAATGTGCATCAGTAGAGGAGTGTTGTAGTATTCTTGCCCTGTCTTGGTCTCGAAAACAGTTTTTCACTGACTTGGAACTGAAAGCATTTCTACTCGATCTTAAATTGTTCTCGGACTATAGCATGTACGGTTCGGACTCGTAATTTTAGAGCGAGATCCGAGGTCAATTCTTTTTCAGCCCAGGGTACCTAAAATTAAAAAATAAGAAAATGAGAAACTTCAATAAACTGTCAGTAAGGGACACTGTTTGAGAGCACATGTCAGCCTATCATATCACAAAAATGAACACAATTCCAGCCAAACATATGGTAGTCTTTTAAGAATGTAGGATCAATCTTCCAACTCTGCGCTCTGCAAACTGGAATATGCTTACATTTCAATTTGAATACTTAAGGTCATTAAGCAAGTTGGGCAAAAATCAGTTGTAAGGGCAGGGTGTGAGCACGTTTAAGCACCATGGGACCATAGTTACAGAGTGTGCTAGATATGTCATGTGAATATTTGTGAACATTTCAAATGTGCACTTTTTGACACGAAAACGTTTATCTGTAAAATTTAGTTAAGTTGCTCACTTGTAAAAAGATATACAGTATTCATTTGAACAGAAGGAATGAATACTGAATGAAAAAGACCCGTGCTGGTAAGGCTGTGCTTTTTGACTATTGATGTCACTCTCCTCACTTTTTAGGCTGACCATACATTCTGGAATGTTCCTTTGCCATCTAAAACGCCGACAACTAATTCTCCTAATCTAAGTTATTGCGTTTTTTTCTGCAGCGAGTCTGGCTCTTAATAATGAGCTTCAGGCAGCCTGTCTGTATACACGACAAGACAGCTGCAGGGGCGATATCTGCATGTCTCACACACCAGCCGCATATGTGTGCAATGCAAATACTTTACATGCGTTTTAAAGCGCCTCATATTGCGTTTGCAATATTGGTCTGCGCTGATATTTAATTTCAAGTCTAGAAATTAGTATAATACAGCTGAAGATGAAAAGGAATTGCTAATCAAAGGAAACACGGCTGCTTGCGGATCACATCACTGGAATCTTTATGGACGTTTATTTTCAACGATTTAACAAGCAATAGCATCATTGCCGTGAACGCCTGAACTTCGTTAAAGTCGTGAGTCAAGTCGTGAGACACCCACCACCTCTATGAAAATAAAAACGGGTATCCATTTTCTGTATGGAAATAATACGTCTCGTTTTGCTGGCCGGCGCATTGTGCTGATATTTACGAACTGCATGAAGCTTTATAGCGAAATTAACACATGGACGTGCAAAAATCTTGGGCGCAACGTGAGAAGCCGTTGATGGTGGACTGAAAATAATAATGGCCGCAAGCAGCCCGACACGGACGTCAAAAAACACGGTAATCAACTATCAAAACACTTTCACCTTATTTAACAAAAAAAAGCCCCTTACCGTAATCCCGGCACCGTTTTTATGTCATGATATGTGACAAAACGGGTACATTTTAGCCCAAAATATATATATATGCATACACGCCTGCAACAGTACCCACGATGTAGATGGAAATGCTAATCTCATGTTAAACTTGTTACATGTATACGTTTTTAGATCCAAAACGAACTATTTTGGCCTGATATTGTACTCCTTTTACGTCATGTAATGACCATAACTACTAAAATACTACTAGACAGAGTAAAACGTGTTACTTGGCTACTAATATTCAGAAAGTTGCGCCGTGAAAACGGCACATCTGTCATGGATATTAAATTTATTGATTATAACGAATCGATAATGAGATACCGCCGCACTAACCTACCACGCGGGCATCGCCAGTAAAACCAGCTCGAGACCGATGCCGCGAGGGTTCAGGATAAGCAGCTCGTGCGCGATCTCTCACAGCCCAGGGCTCGCGCCATGAGTAGCAGCCTAGCTAAACGGTTGCACGGCGGAGCCCGGACGGCAGTAAAGAATAAGTCACCGTCTCGGCAGCCAGACGCCACCAGTACGGCTGGGCCGCACTGACACTACGAAAGCGGCACCAAGCAAGTTAAAAGCACACACGGAGACCTGCAGCAACAAACACCGTGACTTGTAACGCACGTCTGAGGGCTCGTAAACTTGGTTACTACACATGCAGTGGCGCCACTTAACGCCCCAGCTGCCTTAAATTCGTTATATGCAACACTGTGGCACATTTAAACGCCATGCACACCTTAGTATGCAATAACAATCCTAAAAGCATTAGTTACTCCTTACCATCGTGCCGATCTGAAGTCTACTTCTGGCGGGATAATACTAATTAGTATTAAATGTGAGTAAGTGTAATCGATGCTTTCTGCAGGCAGCTCGTTGTAGGATTTGCTTTGCGCTCGCCTTCTCTCAACTGATGACGGATTCACTGCAGTGGCTCCAGTAGAACCGCAGGGAGGGGAAGACAAGCGGAGGTGGTTGTGTTGGTGTAGAGAGGCTGAAGTGAAAGGAGGGGGAGGTGCAGTAGTACAGTACATCCGGGTGTTTTCCATTCGGGGTCCATTTGTGCTGCTTTGTCCAGTGCATGCATATGTTTATGTGTGATCGTTTGATCATTTTCTTTGCGTATAAGAAAGCTATAGGAACATTTTTCGATTTGTTTTTTTCCAGCTAACATCTGACAGGCACGGTGTCGTATGACATTGCAAATAACGATAAAAGCACAGGCTCATAGGTATACATACTTAATGTATGTATGCATGTATGTATATAGTTCGTGTGTGTTTAATTTAGAAGAAAATATAATAATAATAACAACTGAATATAACTGAGTTATATCACTCACAATCACAATACTTGCAAGTACTGCAATTACACTAGCCTCAGTAACCACTTTCTATGCATCTTTTTTTTGGCGTCGTGGGATACGTGTATTGCTGCTAGTGGTATTAAATGGAGGCATGTGATCATAGAAAGAAATTACCGTGCGGATCGACTTATGTGATAAGCGCTTTGGTTTATTGGGGCGAAGTAAACCATTACTCATGCATTTTCTGGATGGGATGTGGCTCCTTTAAGGATCTAAGTTACTTCGTGCTTTTGACCAGTACTATGTCCAGTAATATGTAATAATGCATATAATTACTGTCTGAGCGTGGATGTAGCTAGCGACACTGGAAACTGGAATAGTGTAACATACCATACATCATCACTAAATACGGTCTCGGCTGTTATGATCTACAATTTCAGAGCATGATGCATTTTTATATTGCTGAAATGTCTGGTGTTGATTGACACGTCTTATTTTAATTTGATGAATCGCAGCGCTGGCAGTGGTTCCCCGCTTGTAGTGCTCCCTCTTGTGGTAGCTTCGGCAATTGACAGTAAAGAGATGCTGAAATTCACCGTTGTTTGGCGATATGTGAAGGCACTGGGAAAAAAAACACTAATTTCAGTCACATTGTGGTCATATGCCTTTTTAGTCTTAAAAGTGAAAACCATCAAATTATGTATATTTTGTTGTAGACAATTTAAGAAATGTTTTCAGTATAGGATAGTAATGAGTCTGGGGCTTATTGCGGAAAGTACAGGGCAGAGCTGGTCCATAGCAGAGCACATGCTAAGGGCAGTTTAGAAACTGCACATTGTTTAATTGTGGTAACCCAAAAACACGGTGAAAACATGTCTGGGCAAGAATCACAATGAAAAAAAAAAACTGAAGGCACAAGGCCACATTCTTACCCTTATAGCGACCATGCCAACCACATGCAAATGTTTTGATAAAAAAAAAAAAATTAAACATGTAAACTTGAAAAACACTCCTCACAGACTTGCTTGTATAGCATCTTTAGGATTAGCATATCTAGTGTAGGTTGCATCCTCTTATTAGCCATAAAAACTACATCAGCACTTTGTAGGCTGAGTGGGCAGCCATTTTACATCAGGATATCATTGTTGGCACACGCATATACAACAGCATTGATGGAGGAGGGTTACCGCAATACCTGAAGTGCATAACATAAGACAAACACAAGGGAGCTGGACAAAAGGGATTTCATACATCGTGCGACGTGTGTGTATGTAAACAAGGAGTGAGAGGACAGTACCATAATGAATGGTAAAAACTGCTAAATCGACTAATAAACATAAAAATAAAGTTACTGGTGTCAGTCTGTGGGGGTGAGTAATCTCAGGAAGAGGGAGGGGGTAATGTGGAAAGCGGGGGTTATTTGTTTATATAGTGTCCTGTCAGATGTTTTTGCGGAATCTGACAGGTCAGATTCAGATCCCAGGCAGAAGCGGGACAAAGAGTCCATGGGAAGAATGGGAGGATATGCAGAGTTTAAGCTATGAGAGCCAATGGCAATAATCCTGCAGGTTATGTCCTGGTGCTTCTCCCTGGTTTTCCGGTCTGCCTTTGGTACACCGCATCCTCGAGGCATTTAGTCAGTAGCCCCTTTGGTTACATGTTTCCGGCAGCAGACGGTCCAGTGGTCTTAAGGAAGATTGTGCAGATTGAAAGTCAACAGACGTATTTAAACTAAGAGTTCCCAGTCCATGTCGTGACAGATTCCAATTGGATGTCAGGTTTGGGCAAAAAATTAAATGCATTGGATTCAAAATATGCAAAATACCCGCAAAATGTTAGCTATGGGTGGGGGCCTATGCTGGCGTACATGCAGTATGAGACCGCTACTGTGAGGGTAACATGACTGTGCTCACACTAATGACTGTATCACCAAGGCTGGTGTGGAGCGAGTTCTTCCACATGCGCTGGGGAAAGATGAACTGCTGAATAACTCACTAGTCTGAAGTGATTGAATTCTTATGGCTTTTAAGATTTATATTTAAGTTAGATCTGTATACATAAGCTATATATGTACGTAGAATCGGTAGAAAAACAAGATGTCGACAATGTAAAATAATACTGACAACAATAAATTTAAGCTGTATGGTGTTCAACCGACCATATCACACCATATATCCTAATATATAACTAAACTGTCCACTTACTGAATTCATGCGTGAGCAAAGGTGAAAGCTTGGTAATTACCCTGGTTTAATATACTTCCCTTTTTATATTACTGGTTCACACTGAATAAAACCAACTGGTGATCACAGTGTACCGTAATTCCAGCAGCAGTGAGTTTCAGAGCCTCATCTCATACATGACCAGCAGGCATTTAATATAATAAAATCACAGTCAGATTTGATAGACAGAATCAAATCGAATTTCATGTTCTCAACAAAAGCAGCAGCTGTATCTTAGATAAGCAATAGGTAAGCATAGAGCAGAAGGCAGGAGAATACTGTGGATGGTATGCAGGAAATGTGCACGCATGCACGCACACACACGTTTCTGTTCACGTCTTTGTGAGGACTGTACATTCACTTCTATAGGAAAAACCCTAATCCCAGCAATGACAACCTTAACCCCCACCCAGCCCTAACCTTAACCGTAACCAAACAAAATACAAGACCTTTGGCGTTTTTGTTTTACCTTTTTTGATTGCGATCACAGATCTTTGTGGGGACAGAAAACATGGTCCCCACAATGTCAAAAGCAGGTTTTCATTACATTGTGGGGAACATTTAGTCCACACAAACTAATATAACCCTAATCCATACACATACTTACACACACACACAGACTACTGTACTGTGCTACAGTTTAGTACAGGCAACTGTACTAAATCTAGTACCATACTATACTAAATCTTTCTTTATTTCCCTTCAGCATACCGTCATTATGATTACTATTGTTGCTATTGTAATTGCACTGATCATTGCATTTCACATATAATGCCATGCTCCACTAATTGCGTGCAGAAAGCAGCCTCATAAAGAAGATTGTTCTCATTAGTGAACTGTAACCAGGTGCAATGCATGCAAAATGACTGTGACTGTTTTAAGGATGCACTGGGGACCGATCAGAAACCACAGACTTGGTAAAATGGGTGTGTAACTGTGAATGCAATCAGACAGTATTTACACAGAATAATCGGTCACCGGTTAGCATGGTGGCCCATATCTCTCCAGGGTCAGGGATATGTGTTCTCCTCCTTCATATCCATCCATCTATTTTCCAAACCACTTATCCTACTGGGTCGCGGGGGGTCCGGAGCCTATCCCAGAAGCAATGGATACGAGGCAGGGAACAACCCAGGACGGGAGGCCAGCCCATCGCAGGGCACACTCACACACCATTCACTCACACATGCACACCTATGGGCAATATAGCAACTCCAATTAGCCTCAGCATGTTTTTGGACTGTGGGGGGAAACCGGAGTACCCGGAGGAAACCCCAGGATGACATGGGGAGAACATGCAAACTCCGCACACATGAGACCCAGGTGGAGACTCGAACCCGGGTCCCAGAGGTGTGAGGCAACAGTGCTAACTAAATAAATGTAAATGTAAATAAATGTAAATATGACCTGAGCAGAGGGGAGGACCTTAACTGCCATATTTAATGCTTTCAATTTCATGGTCAAATGATCTCAACATTACCTGATCACTACTATTAATATATAATTTTATTTACTATTTTAAAATAACCCTAAACCCAAACGCAAGAATTACATTAAGATTGCTGAACAGCCTTTAAGGACAGGTTTGTTGGGGATGCTTTCCATGTATATGTAGCTACCAATTCAGTACTTGATCATAGTTGGGATGTTTTCATGATTGAAACCATCAAGCTTTGTGTGAAGGAAGAGTTTGCTGGCCGAAGTCATTTGAGAGAAATATATAATTCATTTTCCATTCAAAGTACTTCCTTGTGGGTTTTCACTAATTAGTTTACCTCCAGATCCAGGACCTCTGCAATAAAAAGTACTGCAATGTACTGTAAATACTGTGATGTACTGAAACCAGTTAGACACGATCTCTTATCAGCTGCAGTTTCTGTGGACAATGAGGTAGGTTGAACCATCAAGTGAAAACAGGGGGAGGGCTTTCTGCCTTTGGGGCAAGCAGTACCGCAGCAAATCACAGCACATCAAATGCCTGTCCCTGTCCGGGCATGTTTGTTATGTTCTGTATCACAGACAGATGTAACTCTGATTCCTTCCAAATCCTGCTGCTGCTTCTTATCATATCCGTAGGGCAGGGCGTTCCATGGAGGTACATACACAAAGTCCACTTTGAACCACAACAATGCTTTGCATGACATCCTTGGGGCTTTTTGTGAAAAGTGTCAAAGAGGGAATCATGTTTAGAAGCTTCTGCTAGAGGTTTGGCAGGTATATTTTATTGGCCCACAAGGGGGAAGGGATGGTGAGTTTTAATAAAGAGCTTTAAAATACTCTTATACCTCACTATGTTATCTTTTATTTCAAGTATGTATATACACTCAATGGCCACTTTACGAGGTACCTAGCTAGTATGAGGTAGGCCCAAATTTTGCCTCCAGAATTTCTTCAGAGCAGCAGCTCGCCACAGCACTTTTATTTTTGGCCTTCCTGTCAGCTTTATCAATTCTGGCCGCTCTTCTCTGACCTCCCTCATTCAGAAGCGGTTTTCAGCCACAGGGATGACCACAAGGGTGCCCTTCGTGCACGAGACCATCCTCCTGTACCTCTGCAGTCACTGGAGGGAGATGCAGGAACCACCGTGTTTGACACCAACAACCACAGCATTTTTAAATTTGCTTAGATGAGGCATCAGGCTAGTCAAAGAGTAAGTGAACCGCTCGACCTGGCCTGTCTCCATGCTGCGTGTATTCAGTTACAGCCACGTTATTGGCTGTTTAGAGAAGCAGAGCAGGCTGTTTGCATTAACAAGCAGGTGTGCTTAATTAACTGTCCACTGGGTGTACTTTCATATACCGTACACATACAGATTCTAACAGATAATTGTCCCCCCCACAAAAAAAAGAACATGAAGGACATGAAAGAATGAAGAAATACGCCGATTCAGAGGCATCTTTGGCTAACAGTGCTGTACCACATGCACAAATAAACATACCTTTAATTTACTGTTTTTGGTCCAATCCATAGGTTAATTAATCAGTTGATAATTGGGTCAACATTTATCTTTTGCATACTGTAATGTTTAATCGTGAATGTTTTCAATTGCAAACTAGCGACAAGAGAATAACTACTTTCTTAATTCGTTATGAAACCAAAAGCATTACAATTCAAAGCAACAATACAAAAGTACTCGGTGTCCATGTACATTGCATTTTTAAGAGGTATTACACAACAGTATCAGTTTAAGCTGCTGAGTTCCATGCCAGCCCTGCAGGTGGCGCTCAGTGTCCAGTGAGACACTGTGGCCAGTGGCGCTTAAATAGGCCTCTTGGATCCACTTCCCTGTTTTGGGGATGGCAACACTACTAAGAACTGGAGAAAAAAATAAGGGATGAAGACAGGATACTGCTTAGAACACTCTGCAGTGTACACCTGCTATTGGTGCAGCTGTGGTTTGTTGTCCAAAATGTTTAGGTAGTAATCAACGGCTATTAAGCCCTGTTCCAAGTTTCTGCGTTTTGAATGTCCCTTTCTTACTTACTGTTAGTAACTTCTGTTTGCGTGGCATTTACCCATTACATAAGAGGTGCCTTGTGCAGTCTTGGCTTGAAAGTCGCAGGTTTTCCTCATAGTTGTGCTTATCCTGTGTGGATGTGGCCGCTGTTTCACATTCCTCGCTCTATTCACCTGAATTACATGAAGGTCGCTGCTTGGGGCGAGGCAGTAAAGTTAAATTATGTTAGGGCATGCCAAATGCTTGACAATGCAGTCCATTAAATGGCATAATACGTCTCTAAAAATATCACATTGTGTTTTTCATTTAAAGAACAAAGTAAGGATGGATTTTTTTTTGTAATGTCTACTGCATATTTTAGATAAAGGTGAACCTGAAGTAAGTCTCTGCGTGCCCTTTGTCACACCGATGTGCGTCACGCCGAGAAAAGCTCTTGAGCAGGAAGTCAATTTCTGAAGAGGCGGACGGAGCAGATACTGCCGACCGCAAACATTACAGCGCGACGCCGATGAGACCGGAGAAGGCAGGCAGCCAGACGTCAGCTCTCTCTACATGGAGCCACAGCAAGTCAGGGAGGGCTACCTAGTGAAAAAGGTAACAGACTGGGCCTCTAGCTGCATTATGACTGTTGTGTTTGTGTGTGTGTGTGTGTGTGTGTGTGTGTGTGTGTGTGTGTGTGTGAACTATACTTGCAAATATTCACTCTGAGATTGATGTGAAGAAAGAATTTAAGAATTTTTGTGAACATGCGTAAAATCTATTTCCTCAAAGTAATTGTAAATCATAAGATGAAGCCAGCAGAAATGCACGAGTTCTCTGTGGTTCAATAACAGGAATTTAGAAATATTTTTTATTTGATTTGCATTCAAAATGGCATACTTCTTTTTAAAACACATCAAGGATTTTAAAAAGAGTCTGATGGATCCCTGTAGAAAACTGATTTCAACCCTAACTCAGGAATTCTTGGTAACAGATTTCCATAATCGAAAGGAAATCATTATAATTTTGTGTACATTTTACTGAAACAAGAAGTGTGAGATTTCATGTGAAATTTGTGACTTTACAAGATGTTACAAGAGTAAGAAAACAGTAACAGTTTTGTTTACAATGTAACAAAAAAATGTATCTCTATACTTCTGTTTTGCTGATCCATTTAGTACATTCTTTATCTCTGATCCATTTTACCAAGCAAGTAGTGGCACTGCTATATAGGAAGTTTGTGTAAATGTTCCATCCTGTAAAGATAGTGCCGTGAATTAGCCAAAAACAGTGTTACGTGGCTCACCCAGCCCCACCCCGTCCCCCTCCCCTGCCAGCGCACGTTGCTGAACTCCTGGAAGGTGGTGTGGGTGATTCTGTCAGATGATGGTGTGGAGATCTACAGGAAGAAGGTTGACAGCACTCCCAAAGCAATGATCCCGCTGAAGGGAGCCAAGCTGAGTAGCACATGCCAAGACTTCCTGAAAAGGACGGTAAGGAGCTCCTGCAAACACCCTGCCTGTGAATGACATGCATTCACCTTCACGCACTTTCGCCCATTTTCATTTGCAGAGTAGGGCTACAAATGATGCAATTCAATCATTTTCCTAAAAAATGCTTTTTAGGAACATGACTGAATATATATCATTTAGATTTTAAATCTTTAATCTCTGTGTATAAGTTTAACACATTATGGGAAAATGCCACTAGAAAATGTCTATTACAGGAGCCCAGTGTTAGCAGAGCCAGTGTTAGCAGAGCCAGTATTAGTAGAGCCAGTATTAGCAGAGCCAGTATTAGTAGAGCCTATATTAGCAGAGCCAGTGTTAGCAGAGCCTGTATTAGCAGAGCCAGTGTTAGCAGGGCCAGTATTAGCAGAGCCTGTATTAGTAGAGCCAGTATTAGCAGAGCCTGTATTAGTAGAGCCTATATTAGCAGAGCCAGTGTTAGCAGAGCCTGTATTAGCAGAGCCAGTGTTAGCAGGGCCAGTGTTAGCAGAGCCAGTATTAGCAGAGCCTGTCTTCCTGCGGCGGTCAGGTCTGCTTGGGGCTGTGCTGACTACCCTTCTCCTTATTCTCCTGCACCATATCCCTGTCCAGTTTGTTTTTAAGATCAGCACACCGAAAAGCCACGACCATTTCTTCCAAGCCACTCATTTGGAAGAAATGGAGGTTTGGGTCAAAGACATTCAGAAGACTATCGCTGGTCTAGATGGGGGCATGAAGTTTGCAAGGAGGTCCGTACGGAGGGCCAGTCAGTTGCCCAGCACCGTAAATATAAGGTACCTTTCTGAATGATCAATGTGTCAAAATCATAAGGGATCTCTAGTAGAATGGAGGGGATTTGGTCGTATTACAGGGTCCTCTAATTAACGGCTAATAGCCTCTGTATCCTTGCACTCCTGCTACCGACAAGGCTACCTTGGGTAGTGTGCTTTCTCCAGGCTTCAGCCTGCCCAGGTCTCATGTGACATAATCATGTTGACGCAGGCCACGTGTCTTTGGCTTACTCCCCCCCATAGTGAACTGTATAACTCGATGAAAGACCAAAACACTGGAATAAAGGAGAAGAAGCTGGAGAGAAACAAGAGAACATTCAACCAGTGCTTCACAGGTACAAAGAAAGACCAAAGCGGTCTGACTAATAGGAGAACAGCAGCCAGGTTTTCTTCACTCAGACCCCTGTACCTTGAGTGAAATACACAGCACATATAATTCAAGCACACAAAATAGCTGCCATTAAAACATCTTCTCCCTTGTAGCTGAGACGGTACATGATTTGCAGTCCCTGTTGTTTTTTTTTATTTCTATTATTATTTCCTCTCCTCTGTGTAGGCAGCCAAGCGGTTGATTGGCTGGTGTCCCAGGGGCGAGCCAGGAACAGGACAGAGGCGCTAATGCTAGCTACAGGGCTCCTGGACGAGGGGTACCTGCAGCCAGCTGGGGAAGTGTCCAAGAAGGCAGCTGCGATGCAGTCGGTGTCTGTTCTGCTGGACCAATCAGATGCCTTCTATTACTTTGTAAGTAGAATTATTAAGAGTGAATGGTGTGTGAGTGTTCCCTGCGATGGGCTGGCCCCCCATCCTGGGTTGTTCCCTGCCTCGTGCCCATTGCTTCCGGGATAGGCTCCAGACCCCCCGCAACCCAGTAGGATAAGCGGTTTTGAAAATGGATGGATGGATTTTTAAGAGTATTGGCTAAAGGTGCAACAATATTGTGGTAAATAGGTGTAATAAATAAGTAGCATTGTTGTGTAAATGTGTGTATATGTGCCCTGTGCTGCTTGAGATAGGAGTTAATGAGGGATGCTGTTTTATTTATGCTATATGTTGATATGTTCCCTCGCAGATGGACAGTGGCTTTTTCTCGGAGGGGTACTCAAGTGACGAGGACACTGTCACAAAGGAGGAATTCAAGGGCATTATCATAAAGCAGGGATGTTTGGTGAAGCAGGTAAAGCATGCAATGGCAGTAGGGTTTTATGCAGTACTTCGTGTGGTGAGGCAGAAGCTGTAGTCTTGACAAATACCCCCAAATAACCACCCAAAGAAATTATTTTGAATTATATTTCTAGGGGCATCGCAGAAAGAAATGGAAAGTCCAGAAATTTATTCTCAGAGACAGTCCTCCATATTTGCACTACTACGATCCAACCAAGGTATCTGCAAATGGCCTGAGTCCTGTAGAAAACATTCCCTTAAGTGTTTTATCATGAACCTGTATTCTGCTTGGGGCTACTGAATGTGTCTATAGTATCTATATTTATACAGCTAGCTTCATAACTGTTATTTTTGCACTGTAGGCTGACTGAACTGACATTCAAGATATAACTAGAGTTATATCTTATTACAAGAGAATTTTAAGTATACAAATACAGCATCATGTAGAACTTGAATTCTTATAACGAAAAAGTTGGACTGAATAAACTCATCGGACATTCATATTTGGTAACAATATTTTACTCTCTGTGTTTGTTTGGCAGAAGATAATTTTAAGATAAATAATACTAAAACTAATTATGCACTTTGGTCTCACCAGTAAGATAAATAATTGAACGTGAGATATTTTTAAAATGGCTCAGGGTTGCAATGTTGCCGCATACCTCCGGATTGGAGGTTCGAATGTTGTGCCGTGTGCTGCTTCGTGTGTGTGGACTTTGCATGTTCCCCCTGTGTTGTGTTGTGTATTTGGCACTCAGTATCTCTTTACTGCTCTGTAATGAACTGACATGCTGTGCAGGGTGTCTCCTCTCTTGTCCTTCTGGAGATGGGCCAGGTTCAGTGTGAGGATGAACTGCTTAAGCAGCTAGAAGATGTATGGATTTCTCTGTAACCTGATTAACGGTACAACAGTGATCCCTTCTTGTGGAATAAACACAGAGGTACCTCTTTCACCTCTTTTCCTGCTAGGATGGAGGTGATCCCCTTGGATCCATCCACCTCCGAGGCTCGGTCGTAACTGCTGTGGATCATCTACCCGAAGGTAAGAGGGTGACATCAGGCATTTATTGTAGACAACAATGGCTCAGGAATGACGCTATAACATCCCCCCATTTTTCCTCAGCTAAGAAGAGTGATGATGCTGCCAATCTCTTTGAAATCATCACTTCGGATGAAATTCACTATTTCCTGCAAGCAACAACAGCAAAGGAACGCAAGGAATGGATTCAAGCCATTCATGAAGTCGCTAAGACGGGAAAATAGCAACTGGATGAGAACAATAATTATTTGTCTATGGCTTATACTATATCTTAAGCACAGACTAAATATCGCACAGTTCATCTAAGCGTCTTCCAACCTCCACACACAGGGCAGGTGAGATCCAAACCTCGAGCACCGGAAGTAAGAGGGGACACTGATATTTATCACGTCACCCATTCTTCAGTTTATTTGCTGTTAAATATTAATTTCAGTGAATCATTTTGCACATCTATAGGTTATGAACCAATCCTTTGATAAAGGATTATTAATTATATTACCCATGGGTATATATACCCATCTTTAAGCATACAAAGTACACAGTACATAGCACATAGAAGCTCTACTACTGGAGAAATAACTATAATGTATTTAAAAGATTTTATAAGGGCACCTACACTTCATGTTCTCTTTTTGTTACTTATTATTTAATAACTATCTTATCCAACGGTTTTAGACACATTTTAAGAATTTACTGCGCATCTATTTATTTAAGACTGTGTACTTTACTAAAGTCCTTCAAATTGTTGTACGAACGGCGGAGAGCTGCAATGCTGTGCTTCCTGTGGGTGCAGAAATATTCGAATGTGGCTAACACCAATTGCACCCGATAACACAAGAGTGATGACAGTTCTCTCATTACTTATTTATAAGCTGCTTGTGCCATCTGTGACAGGTTTAAGGCAATGCTCAAAACATAAAAGAACAATTATTCATTTGACAATAAATATTTGAAATGCTGGCTGAATATAATTGTTTTTTTTTTCCCCCGTGTTGATTGTCTGGTCCCATTTCTCTCCAGAATTGAACTAATGCCAATTGCATAAGCATCGTGAACTGAGATCTGAGACTATAATGAGCAGCTTTTATCTCATTCTGATTATTTATTGAGACACGTCGTGCTTGTAGTATAAGGATTTGACAGGTTTGAATATTCATATTTCTAGTCTTAAAAGAAGCTGAATAAAATGAGGAACAAGCAGACACTTCCGTCTTTCCGAAACACAAGTTGCAGAGTCACGAGAACATTTTTCCTGAAACATTTTATTTGTCATACAAACACAGGCTGTATCAGCAGCAAGGTAATAAGACTTTTTCGGGAATTCAGTGCTTACTATGAACAGTCTATTTAACGTAACAATTGCACCATTAACCAGTATATACAAGCTACACTTGTCTACCCATTCACATCAGCAGTGTTTGTCGGTCAGTAAATAAGGTCTGGGTGATTTATTCACATATTCACGAGGCGGGGGATACACTGGTGCCGTTTCAAGAGAACCCCCCCCCCAATTGCCCCCCTGTGTGAAGCATAGCAATAGATTCCAAGACAATAACAATCCGTTTGTTTTTCAAGGTTCATCAAAACCAAGATGCCTTTCTCTTTGCAGGTTTAAAATCTAGACATAGTCCTGTGTGACTCGTGACTCCATGTACAGCACGATGCTTTTGGATAGGTTCAAAACCCCCCACCTCCAAATGGAACAATTTTCTACTTGGACTTCACCACACTACATGTATGTTACTAACAGGGAAGAATTTTATTATAAATTGAGATTAACTGCTGTAGTAATGGCACGGCTTACATTTTGTCAATGTTTTTACTTTTTATAACAATTTTCTATGTATACTTGATTTTGATTACTTTATAAAATGTACTTAAATTCTTAAAATATATACAAATATTAAGTGCAAAATTGTATGAAAGGTAAAATAACATAATCATAAAGTGATGTGCTCAAAACCCTCAGCATTCTCATATATTATCGTTCCAGCTCAGCTTCCAGGATCTCACCCCAGCTTTCTGCATCCAGGACACACATGCTTTGGTCAGGGAGATCCTCCACACAGCGAATGTTGCTAAATCTGCCTCTCAGCCACTCTCTCTTCACAGACCCCTTCCGATAATTTCGTACTAGAGTAACCTGGACACAGAGACACATTCGAACCAGTAACCAACAACATAACGGTGATCACTTAACACCAAGAGAACATAAAACTGTAACACTCTTTTAACCACTCTCTCTTGTCAAATAACCCTTCCTGTAAACGCATTCCAGTGCAAACACAGAAGCAGAGAACAGAATGAGCAGTAAGTCATTCATGCAATTTTCCCTGAAAGAGTGAAAAAACCATCCATCTATCCATCCATCCCCAACAGCATGAAGCACACTTCAAGCAGTAAGGACTGCAACAGGCTATTTGTGATGTTGTTATTATTATTAATAATAAATAATAATAATAATAATAATAATAATACTTAGGATATATAACCTTACTGCCTTTGGCTTAAGACTGTTGTGAACGTATCACAGCATTTGTTCAAGGTAAGAAAAAAAAGTTTCTGTGCATCAGCCGTGTTTCATCACAGTCATCACAGATGTTCACACATCCTAGCAAAAACAATTGTAACGGTAAAGACAAACCTTCCAGGAAAGGCCACTCCCTCTGTCCCCATCCACCTCTCTCTGACAGACACCACGCACAGTCAGACAGTGCGTCCTCCACAGATAGTCGCTATTTTCGATAATGCAGTTCCACAGTTTGCACGTTATCGCAGCACTGCACAGGCTCTTGATGTCCAGTTTGCTAAAAATCTTCAAGCTCATTTCCATTGGCAGGCTTTCAGCAAAGTTTCTGCCAAAATGTTCTTTGACTAGGATCAGGGTGGAGCTTCCTTCACTGAAATGACGTGTGTTTGGGTTCCACTTGGAGACATACTGCATAGCTTGCAGTGCCAGACAGTTTAATAAATAGCTGAAAAAAAAAAAACAATAGATAATAAATTAAAAGCATCACATAGGCTGATTACCTTTTGCCTAATCACCATAACTTTGTTTCTAGTGTATGTTCCCTTTTTCAACTCTATGGTTATTGCTAATATACATCCATACATTTTCGATGAATATATATGATAAATATTAAAATAAACCCATTCATAGACAACAGCCGATTCATAAACTACAGTATGATGATTGGAGTGTGGACAATGATTCTTTCATGTTTCTATGTGCTTGCATGCTTGCTTTTACCTAAATGCAGTACAGGTCCTTCTCAAAAAATTAGCATATTGTGAAAAAGTTCATTATTTTCTGTAATGTACTGATAAACATTAGACTTTCATATATTTTAGATTCATTACACACAACTGAAGTAGTTCAAGCCTTTTATTGTTTTAATATTGATGATTTTGGCATACAGCTCATGAAAACCCAAAATTCCTATCTCAAAAAATTAGCATATCATGAAAAGGTTCTCTAAACGAGCTATTAACCTAATCATCTGAATCAACTAATTAACTCTAAACACCTGCAAAAGGGGTGGCATGGTGGTGCAGTGGTTAGCACTGTTGCCTCACACCTCTGGGACCCGGGTTTGAATCTCCGCCTGGGTCACATGTGTGTGGAGTTTGCATGTTCTCCCCATGTCGTCGTGGGGTTTCCTCCGGGTACTCCGGTTTCCCCCCACAGTCCAAAAACATGCTGAGGCTAATTGGACTTGCTAAATTGCCCGTAGGAATGCATGTGAGAGTGCATGGTGTGTGAGTGTGCCCTGCAATGGGCTGGCCCCCCATCCTGGGTTGTTCCCAGCCTCGTGCCCATTGCTTCCGGGATAGGCTCCGGACCTCCCGCGACCCAGTAGGATAAGCGGTTTGGAAAATGGATGGATGGATGGCACCTGCAAAAGATTCCTGAGGCTTTTAAAAACTCCCAGTCTGGTTCATTACTCAAAACCGCAATCATGGGTAAGACTGGCGACCTGACTGCTGGCCAGAAGGCCATCATTGACACCCTCAAGCAAGCGGGTAAGACACAGAAAGAAATTTCTGAACGAATAGGCTGTTCCCAGAGTGCTGTATCAAGGCACCTCAGTGGGAAGTCTGTGGGAAGGAAAAAGTGTGGCAGAAAACGCCGCACGACGAGAAGAGGTGACCGGACCCTGAGGAAGATTGTGGAGAAGGACTGATTCCAGACCTTGGGGGACCTGCGGAAGCAGTGGACTGAGTCTGTAGTAGAAACATCCAGAGCCACCGTGTACAGGCGTGTGCAGGAAATGGGCTACAGGTGCCGCATTCCCCAGGTCAAGCCACTTTTGAACCAGAAACGGCGGCAGAAGCGCCTGACCTGGGCTACAGAGAAGCAGCACTGGACTGTTGCTCAGTGGTCCAAAGTATTTTCGGATGAAAGCAAATTTTGCATGTCATTCGGAATTCAAGGTGCTAGAGTCTGGAGGAAGACTGGGGAGAGGGAAATGCCTGAAGTCCAGTGTCAAGTACCCACAGTCAGTGATGGTCTGGGGTGCCATGTCAGCTGCTGGTGTTGGTCCACTGTGTTTTATCAAGGGCAGGGTCAATGCAGCTAGCTATCAGGAGATTTTGGAGCACTTCATGCTTCCATCTGCTAAAAAACTTTATGGAGATGAAGATTTCATTTTTCAGCATGACCTGGCACCTGCTCACAGTGCCAAAACCACTGGTAAATGGTTTACTGACCATGGTATTACTGTGCTCAATTGGCCTGCCAACTCTCCTGACCTGAATCCCATAGAGAATCTGTGGGATATTGTGAAGAGAAAGTTGAGACGCAAGACCCAACACTCTGGATGAGCTTAAGGCCGCTATTGAAGCATCCTGGGCCTCCATAACACCTCAGCAATGCCACAGGCTGATTGCCTCTATGCCACGCCGCATTGAAGCAGTCATTTCTGCAAAAGGATTCCCGATCAAGTATTGAGTGCATAACTGAACATAATTATTTGAAGGTTGACTTTTTTGGTATTAAAAACACTTTTCTTTTATTGGTCGGATGAAATATGCTAATTTTGAGAGAGGAATTTTGGGTTTTCATGAGCTGTATGCCAAAATCATCAATATTAAAACAATAAAAGGCTTGAACTACTTCAGTTGTGTGTAATGAATCTAAAATATATGAAAGTCTAATGTTTATCAGTACATTACAGAAAACAATGAACTTTTTCACAATATGCTAATTTTTTGAGAAGGACCTGTATATGAATAACTAAGTGAGATAAAGCTGATTTAGTAAAAAGTAAAATACAGGTATTTTCTTATTGAAATCATTCAGATTCACTCCAACAAAGAATTGTTTCAAAGACCAAGAATCGGTTCAGCCAAACAAGTTTTAATGGGACATTAAATGGAGCTTATCAGCGTGAAGGTTTGAGTTGATCTGTTTCTGTGGCATCCCTTGAAAATAAGCACTATAGGGGGCGATATGCTAATGTTTATAAGAAATATTTAGTCCAGGAGCAACCAGGAAATTAATTTATACTGGTATTAGTAATGTACACACTATGAACAAAGAAACCTGCGACTGGTCTTACTTTTGCATTCCTTAAATTTCAGATCTGCAGAATGACATTTATAAATATTTGTTAAAACACAATGGTGCGCCAGATAACTTAGCATGCGCTTGATTAAACTAAAGGTGTAATATTTATCATGCTTCAATTTTTATGAGATCTTGGCGAACCCACATTAACATAGTCTAAGGCGAAGTTTCTGGTCCCACTAAAATGGTTCACCTCTTAGCTGGGTATGTTGTTATGGCAACAACTCCACTTAGCAAACCTGCTCCGGAGCAGGGGAGAGTTCCACGATGCCGGATTTCTTAGATCATAATCAGTCATAATTGTCCAATAGGAATGCTCCTTACCTAACTCTCCTTACCTCGATCAATACTTTTATCTTAAATTAACCCACCTAACTGAGAAATCTTACTGTATGGAACCCCCCAGGTTTTGTTGCATGCTAATAATTCAAAACATGTATAAAATTTGCACATAGCGATGCAATTCCAGCCTCCTACTTTAAAAAGCACAGCTAAACGGAATGGATTCATAACGCAAATTTACACAAGCGAATGCTAATTCTGATCGATACCTGCAAAATTGTCACTGGTTTGTTAGCGGAAATTAGCACACGTCATTTCCGCTCTCTAAACCCGGTAATGCAGTTACCGAGCTGGTCCTTCTGCAGAGAAAAACTGAAGCGAAGTGAAACCGCGCTGTATATCCATCAGCAGTCTTTTATAATTATCTGCAAATTTCCCTTGCATAGCGTGAAATGTTTGCGGAAGCGACTCGCCTCTCATATGTCTGTCGTGGGGCGCCCAGTGCGCCACAGACCAAATTGTAAAGCACTGCTCTGCGTTTTTACCAAGTGGAAGCCAGTCTTTTCGGTTGGAGATGTGGAAAACCTAAGTGAGCTTATGCGGGGAGACGCCAAGGTGTTCGCCGCCTAAGGAATAAATGAATGTTTAGCAATACAAAAACCCTCGTAGGGTCTGATTCCACGATGAAATGAACAAAAATACGCAGTGAGCTTTTTTCCCCGTGAGGGTCCATTTAAATGATTAAAATCAATTATTTGCCCTCTGTCGCTCACTAGATATAGATCAAGCGGGGTTGGCCGTTGAACCATTTCTGTGACAGCATAGGACAAAGGGCTGGACAAGACGCCAGTCTTTCACTGCGCAGATACATTTGTACACTTCGGGCAACTTAGAGACACGAATGAAATGTCTTTGAAATTCCTTCCTACTACAAGCTCCGGAACTTTCACCCAACGTTACGCGAAAAAGCGAAAGTAACCTCTGCACCTAATCGCCCCCTTCTTAACAGCACGAACAGAGCACTGATGCCGCCATCAACACAGATATGGATGTGCAACCCCACGCCGATAAATAAACACGTTAGCTCCGGTGGAGTCCTTCACTCCACTGTACGGTGGACTTCTCTCTCAGCGGGCGTGTTTTTATCTCTACCGGCCAGACGCGTAACCTGCCTTTCGTCGCAAATTCCAAAGTGATCGAGCAGTGATCGTGTTCGTGAACCGCAGGCACCACTGTACCAATAAGTCATATATTAAAGTTAACAATACAAAACCAACGTTAAATTAAAATATTTGTACCTTGAGCGCAATTTCCCGGCTGGTCCCTATGACAGCTAACGGTTTAAATGCCGCAGTTCACGTCCGGCTCTGTTTACACCATGACGTATTGGAAACGCCCCCTGAGACGGTCAAAATGTCCGGATCACGTTATATGCGACGTATCGGGAACGCCCATCCGTCGCCATGGGTCACGTGTTTGGGATTAGTCCTGTAGTTTTTTTCCCCCTTCCTTTCTTTTTATCGATTATTACAAGTTACTATTATATAATGTGGGGCAAAGACAAAAGGGGTCTCGAAGCATAAAAAATAAGTGTAATGCAACTTAAAATTTTGTGGTCCAGAAATAGTGGTAGGCTACTATATGACAATCCTCAGCACCTTTCTCCTTGCTATGAACTCAGCCCTAGCTACTGGGTCTGCATTTATTTTTTGTCTGTGCCTTGCAACTCTGTCTTTGTTTGAGGACATCAATAAAAATCATAAATCATTAAGTGTTAGTCATAAAAAATACAAAAAAAGGATTCAATAACTATACGTTAATAGTTAAGTTTAAAACACGTGTCAGTATTAAATGTCCCTGATTTATCAGAAATATAAAAATGTAGCCCACCATAATAAACTCTTTCATAGTCATTATTATGTTCAATTAACATGGTAAATGAATTATTTATGCACTGGACACCAAAAGGCATCCTACAGCAACACTGACTAATCTGTGTAGTGATATTGTCATTCAGTGTAATGGATGACACTGTGGTGTAACACAAAAGTTGCAATACACTGAATGACAAAACAATATATATTTCAGCCTTTCAACTGTCTACCTGTATGAAAAAATGACCTTGACCAATAAAGACAATTACAATTATTCACAACATACAGTGGATTGTACACACCCCTGTTAAAAATTTAGATCATGATAAATAATTTCAAAACTTTTCTCACCGTTAATGTGACCTATAACCTGTACAATTCAATTGAAAACAAACAAATCTTTTTTGGGGAAAAATAAAAAATAAATGTACAATAAGCTGTTTGCATAAGCGTACACTCCTGTAATAATTCTAATACTAATACTTTGTTGAAGCACCTTTTGATTTAATTACAGCATTCAGTCTATTTAGGTTCACACCTGCCATGAATTAAAGTGACTCTGGTTAACCACAAATAAATTTCAGCTGTCCTAGTAAGATTTCCCTGACATTTTCTCAGTTGCATCCTACAGTAAAAACCATGGTTTGCAGAGAGCTTACAAAGCATCAAAATTATCTCATTTTTGAAAGGTATCAGTCAGAAGCGTAGTATTTCTGGAAAGTACTGGTTGTGTACTACATGTGACAACATTCTCCCATATTCCCCATGGGTCTGGACTATGGGGTAGGGTCGCAAGGCGGAAACCTTTTCTTACAAAGAAAAAATCCAGATCTGGCTAAATTTAGCAAAAAAATACACTAAAAAAAGCATGTGGAGAAATGTGTTATGGTCTGTTGAAACCAAAGTTGAACGTTTTGGCCACAATTCCATAAGGTATGTTTGGCACAAAAGCAACACTGTGCATTACCAAACGATCATCACACTCACGGTGAAGCGTGGTGGGGGCAGCATCATGCTTGGGGGTTGTTTTTCTTCAGCTGAAACTGGACCTTTAGTGAAGGTGCTGGGAATTATGAACATTCTCGTATGACTTCCTTCGTCCTTTCATTTTACATTCCTTTTTTTGCAATATTTAGCATCCATTTCTCAATTGCTTTGTCTGTCTGTTCTTTTCCTTCTAGACTTTTGTCATATATCAAAGTGCTTTGAGCACTTTGAGTACGAAAGGTGCTAAAAACTTTAAGAGTAAATATTTACTGATTTTGGACAAAAAATAAAGGCCATTACTCTTTATAAAATTCCCCAGATAAACCATCTGTCCCAAGAGATTTGTTATTTTTAAGATGGCTGTCTTTACAACTTCTTCAGAAGTAATGCATTTATCACAAAGTTCCAAATCATGTTTTCCAATGCATTTCACATAAAGTGAACTTATAAAGGCTTTGGCAGTTACATGTGAGTAGTTAGAGGTATATGAATTCTTATAGAAATCATAACAGTGACTAGAAATTAACTTAAGTTCATCTGTTATAATACCATCCATTTTCCAAACCGCTTATCTTACTTGGTCGCGGGGGGTCCGGAGCCTACGAGGCAGGGAACAACCCAGGATGGGGGACCAGCCCATCGCAGGGCACACTGACACACCATTCACTCACGCATGCACTCCTACGGGCAATTTTAGTAACTCCAATTAGCCTCAGCATGTTTCTGGACTGTGGGGTAAACCGGAGTATCCGGAGGAAACCCCACAACCACATGGGGAGAACATGCAAACTCCCGGGTCCCAGAGGTGTGAGGCAACAGTGCTAACCACTGCCCCATCATGCCGCCCCATATCTTAATAATGAGTTATTTAATTTCAAATACGTATGGTTTGCTACGTGACAGATGGTAGATGTTTTAAAATTTAAATAAAAACAACTTTATGATCAGTGAGAGGAGTTGGTGAAATACTTACATGAACAGTCTGTATCAATACATTCAGAAATTAACCAGAAGTCAATCCTGTCACGCCCAGCTCGTACGATCCTCGTGTGTGCCACGCCCCCCTGATTATCCACTTGTGCTTCTCTGATTGTACCCAGCTGTACCCCGTTGTCTGGTCTATTTCAGTCCCCGTCTTGCCTCAGTTCAGTGTCTGTCATTGATGTTAGTAGATGTCTGTTCTGCCCGGTCCGCTCCTTTTAATAAACCCCTAGTTTTCTCCGAATTCCGCCTGTCTGCCTGCTTCCTGCCTACTCGCCTGCCCGTTAGCCTCACCCGTTTTCACGGATCGTGACAAATCCTAGACACGTATTTGTTTTTATCGAGTACATTTGGGTCCTGTATCACGAAGCCGGATCCCGCCCTTTGCCGGTGTCCTGACATTTTGGCATATTTTATCAGAATAGCTTACCGGTGATGCCAATTTATTGCTACATCTACCTGCCTGTCGTACTTCATCAAAAATAATCTACCTATATATTTTAAAGAGAGTAAAGTTCTCTGATAAGACAATTTACGATGTTAGCAAACAGCTATTCATTAATGCATTAACCCTATAGAGTCGACAATGCCGCAGAAATCTCACCAAACCGTTTTTAAAAAAAAACGGTCTTAGAAACATTAATAAATGGCGTGAAAGAATTTTAAAATCCACTTTTACCAAAACACCAGTTGATCCGCCATCTTGGCCACTCTGATCGTCAGTCCTGTAGTTAGACCTAAGTTACTATTATTAATTATTTTGTATTTTCCTGCAAAAGCACTGCGGTAGACTCTGCTTAATGCTACCGTGAAGCGTGTAGTTTTCGGTATACTTCGCACGAAGATATGAAAAAGTACTTACGTCTTGTACCCTAAACGGAGACTGATCACTCTGACAAAAAGCACACTGGGCTTATGTATTTATTTTATTGAAAAATGCTGTTGAATGAGCATCATACATTAAATTTAATATATATGTAGCTTGGATAGTTTTCATGGGGAGTCGCTACAGGTAGGTCAGTCTGTCGCTAAAGTTGCTAACTACATTGTGGCGCGTGATAACTAGAATCTACAGTGACGCAAAACTGCCACATTTTGTAAATCGCCCTATGACATGCCTCAAACTGATTGGCCATCTCAGTAAACGACGTATTATAAACTTGTTGTTGTTCCATTTGTTTGATCATTCCACACTCAGACTTGCAATGAGTACGAGCTATAAGACTCTCTCTCTGAAGCAGACCAGTACAATGGATTCTGGGAATGAAAGTCCAAAAGTGGAGGAAAGGAAAAGGGTGCTGCCTGTGTGGATGATCCAAGGGGTCGTTGACATCCAGAGCCCCTCCACCTCAAAAGGTGCTAAGAGGGGCAGAGGAAAGGCGACCCCATCCCTGGTCAAAGAAGCAAGCTCCTCACATGGATGGAGCATTTCCTCAAGTGACGAGGCAGAGCAGAATGAAACAGGGCATTCACTCGGGAAGGGGACAAAGAGGAAGAGGAGTATTGAAGATGACCAGAGCCCCTCCACCTCAAAAGGTGTGAAGAGGAGCAAACGGAAGGCAACAACATCCCAGGCCAAAATGGCAAGCTCCGCGCATGGATGGAGCATCTCATCAAGTGAGGAACTGGAGCAGAGTGAAACAGAGAGTTCACTCGGGCAGGGAACAAAGAGGAAGAGAAGCAATGAGGAAGATGACAGACAAAGTGAGGCCTCTGCGTCATCTCCCAAAAAGGCCAAGCGTACAGCGGCAAAGGCTCCCCTAAAAGCAAAGCATTCACAGCGAGTCTCCTGTCCCTACGGCAAACACTGCTACAGGTAAAGGGGCATGGAGATGATACTCGGTGAAATTTGACTGCAGTTAAACCAATGATAACCTGCTCTGAGAAATAAATTCACTGTTCTGCCGCATCAGACTAAGGCTACGTTCACATTGCCAGCCACATCATTCAATTCCGATTTTTTGCCCAGATCAGATTTGTCTATCTTGACGGTTCACATTCATAACTACAAGTGACCTGTATCTGACTGTAATGTGAACACATCGGTCCTCCGAAACATCACGCATGCGCACATTTATGCGTTTTTACGATTTTAGTTTTGAACCCTAGTACTTGCACCATACGTATTAGTTTTGTGTGTTTGATTTTATTTAATCAAATTTCTTTGTATATGCTTTTAACCAAAGCAACAATTTGAGCAGGGTTAATCAGTCCCCGGAACAATTGAGGGTAAAGACCTTTTTCCAAGTGTTCAATGGTGAAACCATTTTTCTGACTGTAGAATTGGACCCTGCAACCATCTAATCACAAGCGCAAGGTCTTAACCTGCAGAGCCACACATCACCCCATCATTTTGTATTTTATTTATACCATATATATATATATATTTGTTTCTTAGAAAAAACCCAGTCCATTTCAAGGAATACAGCCACCCTGGCAACAGCGATTTTGAGGAGGGTGCTGACGAGCTGGACTACAGAGCCAAGGGCAGAATGAGGTGTCCATATGGAACCAGCTGCTACAGGTGGGGCTGGGATCTGAGCCCTTTACAATTCTCCTTCTTCTGTATTGGTCAATTCTCATGTCAGACCATGTGCCAAGGCAGAAATATCCAATAACTGCCCAATATGTTTATATATAGTGCAAAAATAATATTTGCTTGTATTATAATTTCTGCTAAAGGTGAGGCTAGCAAACACTGTCTTGAAGGCTGAATTGTTGATGTTTCACAAATTCCTAGTTCAGTAGGTTGACACTGCTTAAGGACCCAGTGGTGAAACTATAACCATATGGTCATAGGCACAGAGTGCTAACCTGTAGAGCCATGCATCACCCGACCATTTTTTCGTCTCTTAGAAAAAACCTTGTGCATTTCAAGGAGTACAGTCACCCTGGCGACAGTGATTATGAGGAGGACATCAAAGATGAGATGTATGACAGTGACAGACCAGAGTGTCCATATGGGACCAGCTGCTATAGGTGGGGCTGGGATCTGAGCCCTTTGGAATTCTCTCTTTTCTGTGTTGGTCATTTCCCATGTCAGACCACTTGCCAAGGTGGACAAATCCAGTTTTTGGCCAGTATATTTATGTATGGTGCAAAAAAAAAAAAAAATCTGATTTTTACTTCTATTACTATAATTACTACCAAAAATGAGGCTAGCAAGCTCTGTCTTAAGGGCTGAACTGTTGAGTTGTTTCACAATACGAACCATTTTGTTAGTTCTGTAAGTTGAAAATCTAAATGAAATGCATCACAATTGTTTTAACTGCACAGTTTTAACCTCAGTAAAATATAGATACCAAATAGAACCAAAATAAAAATGCAAAAATTGGTTTGTCTGCTGTAAAGTGGTATTGATTTAAATATTGCTGTTAAAGCAGATTAATACATTCTAATGGACATGTACCATTTACAAACATCAGGAAAGATTGGAAATACAGATGATCATGAACTGCATCCTGTCTGCATTTATGGAGAAGAGGTTGACAAATTATCTATTCTTTTTTTTTCAGGAAAAACCGACTGCACAAAAAACAATTTAAACACACTAAGGATCCAGGTATGCTTTATGTGTTAAGTTTTTAAATAGATCATGAAAAACAAAACCCAGCGAAGCATTTTTAAGATCTCTTTATATTCTCCAGAAGCATATGATAATTTGGATGACGACAGCTTCACAGACGATGAGAGCGAATCTGTTGATGATAGTGACTCTGACTTTGTTCCTTCCGAGTCTGACGACAGCGAGGCGACAAAAAAAGAGAAGGTGGCTCTCCTGAGGAACTGGCCAAACCGGGATTGAAGATCTATTGGTAACACTTTACTTACAGCAGTCATGCATATGAATGCATTAAAGCACTGTAAACATGGCTATACCTTCACAATGCAGTACAAAGAATTATGTTTATACCAGTAATACTTTATTATCGTGTTGTAATGCATTATGTTGTCTGCTTTCAGGAAAATGTTACCGACCAAATGCCACAGACCAAATTGCAAAGCACTGCTCTGCGTTTTTACCCAGTGGAAGCAGACTTCTTTTGTGGAAAACCTAAGTGAGCGCATGCGGGGAGACGCCAACACTCTCCCCAGATGATCCTGGAACCTCCCATGGCCATTCCCATTGTGGTGCTCCCTTGTGGAGGAAGATCATCATCAGCTTAAGCAAGGTGTGCTGATGTGAAATTTAGCACTTAAGATCTACAATCATTAGGGGCTTACATTGTCTTAGCATACAAGGCTGTGTAATACGACAAAGTTATTTTATTTTCTGCAATCGTTAGATTTTTATTGTGAATTTGTCTTGTATTGTTTACAAATTTTCCTTCCCTCAGAAATGAGGAGTTTGCTGCTATATTGTGCACTAAAAGATTCTGATGCTATTTTTATGGTTTGTAAGTTTATTGTAGTGTATTATTATTTACAAGTTGCATTGTGTTTTTGTTAAGTTTATATATTAATTTACACAAGTCAGTATTCAATAAATGCTAAGTTGAGAAATTTTGTGTATCGTTTATTATTAGTGTGATATTTTACCACGCAAATCAAGGGGAAAACGTCCAATTATCGGAGAAAAGAAAAATCGGCAGCATATATATCGGCCATCGGCTGACCCTGACTCCTAAATATCGGGATCAGGAAAAACCCATATCGGTCAACCTCTAATTTACATACAAGCTTAAAAGCATTCTTATTAAAAAAAAAATAGTTACTGCAACACAAGCATTGTCATACCACAATAGTTGATCTGATTACCAAGACGGCATGACTAATGGGCGGGCTGTGTATACAGTGTGGATACGCTGGACGAAGGGATGTTTCATGTCCCTGGCGAGACAACAGCACATTGCCCAGAATTGTGTGGAATTTAAAACTTCTGAATTACTTCTGGAGCTTTCTGTGTAGTATTTTTCGGCCATGGGTTACTGAAATTGTGAAACTGCAGATAAGGGGAGACCAATGTTTTTGACCTAAAAAAAAAATGAAGACCTAGTAGACATAAATGTAAGGTTTTCTAAGACTTTTCTAGGTTTTAACTGTTGCAACTCGATGTTAAGACATTTTAATGCCCCACCGACACCCTGTTAAAGTTCTCTTCAAAAATTTGGTGCGATTTCATTTTTTACATTTAAATTACAGCTCTGGTCGTCTTAAAAACCATTTTATTCAGTCATGAAGTAACAGCTAAAATTAGTGAGGTTTTAATTGCTGAAAGTATGGAAACCTGATCACTGTACTCTAAAAAAAAAAATTAAGATTTTTTTTAAATAGTTAAGAAAAATTCTAATAAAATTTTAATCATATCAAGGTGAAAAAAAATTATAATATATAGTAAATCCCTGCATTTGAAAAACATTGGTAAAATGCAATGTAATTTAAAATGTCTAAATAAATGATAGATTTGGATTTTACTTTTTAATCAAACCATTCGGTTTGCTTACCAGGCTACAGATGATGAAGCTCTTCTGCCAGCTGATCTCTCCTTGCCCGTGCTGCTGCTGCCGTATTCGGGTTCACTGGCATCGGCACATGCAGTTCAGCATTGCGCCTTCTAAACTCCTGTAACATGTCCTCATTTATGTCCAAAAGACATCCATAACGCATGGCGATGTTATGCAAAACACAACATGCCACAAAGACTGCTGCAACCTTCTGAGGGCTGTATTGTAATGCTCCACCCGATTTATCCAAACATCTGAAGCGCATTTTCAACAATCCAAAAGTTCTTTCTATTATGGCATGTGTTTCCGTATGTTTTCGATTGAATGATATCTCTCGCACTGTTGTAGGCATGATATACGGTGTGATGAGCCAGGTCTTTAATGGATAGCCACTGTCCCCTAACAGCCATCCCTCTGGAGGGGGATCCCTCTGCAAGAGCGCAGGAATGGCAGAGTTGGCCAGTATGTAGGAGTCGTGGCTTGATCCAGGATAATTTGCAAATACATGCGTAACCTTACACTTTGCATCGCAAATCACCTGGATGTTAATGGAATGGGTTCCCTTACGGTTCACATATATCAGCGCGTTCTCTGATGGGGCACGTAGTTGCACATGCATGCAGTCGATTGCACCTAGAACCCCAGGGAACCCAAAGTTTGCCCAGAAATCCCTTTTTACCCGTTCTTGGCTTTTAGGCCTCATGGGGAACTTAATGAATTCATTGGCATGTCGGACTAGGCCTGATGTGACTGCGTGGATGGCCGCACTTACGGCAGATTGGGAAATGCCACCAACTGAACTCAGAGGATGCTGGAATGACCCACTGGCGAAGAAATGTAGTGCAGCAGTGACTTTCACGGCAACGGGGAGTGCATAGGGACAGCAGGCATTCGTTTCCAGTTCGTCAGCCAGAAGATTGCAGATGTCCGTTACAGCCTGGCGAGAGAGGCGTAGTTTACAGCGGCATTCTTCTTCGCTGAGGGACAGATATGTGGTCCTTGGCCGGTGGACCCTCTGCCTCCACCGTCTCCCAATCCTCTGTCCAATGAGGTACTCCATTTGGCTGTGCAAATCGAGAATTTATGAGTGTTTAACACTGCTGGACAAGTGATGTTTTGTTCAACTTACACGGTGTTGTACTGATGTAGCAGGAACGATGAATCGTTGCAGCCCTACTCAAATCCAGTTTAAAATGTTCTCCTGCTAATTTCCACCTATGGCCACAGGTCATAGAACTACGGATGTGCAGCCCCAAGCCGATAAATAACCAACTCGTTAGCTCCGGCGGAGTCCTGTTAACGACTTCACTCTCAGCTGGCGTGTTTTTATCTCTAGCGGCCAGACCAAGCCTTGTTTAGTTTCATTCTGCACGTATAAAAGTACGAATACGTCATATACTAAAGCTAATAATACAAACCAATATTAAATAGAAATATATTTACCTTCAGCCTAACAGCCCCGCCGGTCCCTATGACAGGTGACAATTTAAAAGTCCCACCAGTTCAGGCCGGCAGTACGCAGTGACGTAACGGAAACGCCCTCTGAAACAGCATCCGGTTCAGGGTACGCGTGACGTAACGGGAACGCCCAGCAGACGCCACGAGTCACGTGTTTGCGACTAGTTCTGTAGTTAAGTGCTGTAAAATCGTTTTAAATTATTATTCGATGTTTTCTTGGGAATGCACCCGGCTTTTCTTCAACCCATTATTGCTATGAAAGGTAACTATTTTAAAATTAAATTAACTGAGCAAAAGCGCATAAAAAAAGACTAAAGGCAGAAGTCGTTGTCAAAGTCATGTTTTTCCTGTATTTGCTTAATATATGATTGACTGTACCAAGACGTAACTACGTTTGGGCACTTAAACAGGATCGGGGGAGCGATCACTGATTTAAAGCACACTCCCGTGACACCAGACTTACGTGTTTGTCTCGTTTAACCATAATGTTGAATAAACATCAAATAATTTAATGGGAATATCCACTTTAAAATTATATAAGACGCAAGCAAAAGGTGAAAGGAAAAAAGTTCTCTGTAGCTTGGAAAATAATGAAGTGCCCCAACAGATGCGTTTATTACCGGAGCTTCCCTGTATAAATACTGCTTGGACTGGCGCTATCAGGAGTTATCTGAAGATGTGAACTATAAGAAACCAATGCACTTGTGTTTACTGTAATGCTGAGGTGCATTCGCCGGGACTAACACAAAGTATAAAACGCAATACGAATAAGAACGCAAATATTCACCAGGTCACTAAAAATTTTAAATTTTAAAGCACAAATGTGCAAAACTTAACAAGACTGGTAGAAAAATCGTAGACAGTCAATGTTTTATTAAACGGATCGTGTTATCATAAAATACTAAAATACTTAAAATCGCAAAGAACGTTCATAAAGATCCAGCTAATTTTGTAAGGTCGCCATGTAATAATCGGATACTAAAGTTAACTTCATTGTTACAAACCAGACTACAATGCCGGGGTTTGAGCTGGAGCCCGTGGATGGTGGCGGTCCTATACCTCTACCCCAGGGGGAAACGCTGCTGGGAAGAGGTCCGTTTCTTAGGGTGAGTCCTCCTGTCTCCTTCGGGCTTTAGTTGCATTGTGGCTTTGGCGCTTTGTCTTGAAGATCTTCATTGTTCACAATACCAAGGTGCTGTCATGTATCTCAATCAATTTGGTGATTATTCTTAGGGTGAATCCAAACTTTAGATATTAAGTATTATTATTATTTTAATCGGCAAAACAACAGAACGTGTGACACGTGTGATATTTTTTCTACATTGCCCAGAAGTATGGTTAGATAAGTTGTGTAGAACATCTATGCCCTGCAAGTGCCCAGTGTCTGGGCAATCTCTTTCCTTGTGGCCTGTGCTTATTGAGATGGGCTCCAGGCCTTTCGTGACCCTGCACTGGGTAAAGTATTTATAGAAGATGGTTGTTTATCAGTGTTTAACCTGTAGGTGTCATACAGCACTAAACTTCAATTTAGAAAAGGAAAGAGATGGCAATGACGTGTAATGATTTCATTATTTCAGCTTATAGACAAGAAAAAAAGTTGAAAAAAACAAAAGATCAATGAAATCCAGAGATTATGTATTCCAGTGTATATGGAGTCCAGTTATTGAAAACTAAATTTAAGTGTTTGATCACAGTAGACACGATTGCTATAGCTGTAACTAAAATGTCGGTAAGACTTTTATTTTTATATGTTTGCTATGGAATCTTAATTTAAATAAAGTCACATTTTGTGCTGGTGAACTTGTATAATATATTGTATAATTGTATAATATATATTTATAATTTTCACAGAATACATTCAGGCTGAGGACCTAACACCTACGGTCCACAGCATTATAGTCACAAATCAAGTATTTAATTTGGCATTATATAATATAATATTATATATATATTATATATAATATATATATATATATATATATATATATATATATATATATATTATATTATATTATATTATATTATATAATGCCAAATTAAATACTTGATTTGTGACTATAATGCTGTGGACCGTAGGTGTTAGGTCCTCAGCCTGAATGTATTCTGTGAAAATCTGTGAAAGTTTTAATGGTAAACAGTGCATGCCACATTGCTCATTTCTCTGGTGAATTCTAAAAGGATGTGCTTTGTTCCTTAGTTGTTTGTGTATTTTCTCCCAGGTCACCGATAAAAGGGTGTCCAGACATCATGGTCTGCTGGAGAACAGTGATGGACAGCTGCGCATTAAGCCTGTATGTATCTCATTTGTGATCCCCTCCATAAACTCTTACTTTGTTAGGTTTCCCCTCCTGTCGCCTCTGTTTATTCAGACCTGTTTCCTCTTATGGATTTTCCACAAGGCAGAATTTCTTGCTTAGCTGGATAACTTTAGATTTAATGTAGTTTGGGCTAAATGTGACTAAGAGAAAGTCCATTTAAACTGGGGTACCTTAAATCCGACAAATTATCTGGCTAAGCAAGAAATCCTGTTTTGTGATACAGGCCCTTGCTGATGAGCTTGTCCTTCCTTTCAGACGCATGCGAACCCCTGCTTTTGGCAGTCCGCTCCGGAGGATCCCCCACAGCCCCTGGAAAAGGACAGTTGGCACCCCCTTCACCCAGGGGAAATCTTCTCCCTCCTACCAGGAAAGTACATCTATAGGGTCGTCTCCTCCAAGGAGGAAAACACACAGAGGTACTGTGTGTAAAAATTAATATTTGGCTGCAATAGTACGGCTCGTTTAGTCATTCTGAGTGGTGACCTTTTTTGAATAACAGTCCCAGATGGCTTGTTGTCCCTTTGGGGCAGCGTGTGGCTCAGTGGGCTAAGCCTTGGTGTCTGCGATCAGAAGCTCGCCTGTTCGAGGCCAGCCTCAGCACATCTACAGGCCTTTGAGTGAGGCCCTTAACCCCCAGCTCCCTATGTTATGTCATGTTATGTCATGTTATGTCATGTTATGTCATGTTATGTTATGTCATGTTATGTCATGGGCGCTGCTTCCTCTCACCTACAGAGAGCAAGTTAGGGCAGGCATACCAAGAATTTCCCCAAGGGGATTAATAAAGTATCTATTATTATTTTATTATTATTAAAATGTTACCATTGAGCCTGGCAGCATGTATGCATGCACCTTGGAATCACCTTTGTCACATTTTGTGAATATGCCATTGTATTCAGCAGGTTTAATTTAACGGTGCCTCAGCTACAGCCCTGTTTTTAGAGGGTCAAACACACTGTTAAATTCTGTTTGTCTTCTCAGCACATCTGTGTTCTGTTTGCCAACGTTATCGGAGCTTTGCTTTTTGAAAGCCTAAGGGTCCACACAGATGGTGTCTTGTCTCCTACAGAAAGAGCCAAGTCTTGGCGGAGGATGAGACTGGTAAGGGGAGTCAGGAAGAGAATGGGCTGAGTGACCCAGTCAAAGCTGACACCGCGGAGGGGCGCATAGAGTCTGGGAGTGAGCGGCCGAGGGCAGGAGAGAGGAAGCGGGTGCTGCCTGCGTGGATGATGCAAGCGGCCGCTGTCGTCCCGAGCCCCCCCACGCCGAAAGGTCGTCTGACACCCACAACTCACTCATCACATTTTAGGATTTTACTTTTGTCAGGCAGCATGCATAAACCCATAAAATGTGATCTGCTGCATAGAGAGGGAAGAAAATACTTTAAATTAGACTAAAATGACACTTAATTTTTAGGAAAAGCCTTATTACACGATTTGGGTAGTGGTTAAGTAAAGTATTAATGTGACCAATCAGGAATGAAAAATAAACCAGGTGACACCACACAAAATTTCTTTGATTAATTACTGGTATTGTGTTAAAAGACACAATAAATTAACTTTTCATAAACATTAAAACTGTAGAACCATTGTTAGACCATTACAAAAGTGTTTTGGAAGAAATTATTTATAACTTATTTAATTTGTCTGTAGTGTTGTATGTTTAATGTGTGCATTTTGGTTATTTACAAGGATCAGTGCAGCAGTTAGATAAAAATCCACCTTTTTTTCCCTTATAGGCGGTAAGAGGGATAGAGGGAAGGCGACCCCATCCCAGGCCAAAGCGCCCAGCACCACCCAGGGAGGGAGAAGAGCCATCTCCTCAGGGGATGAGTTGGAGGAGGGTGAAACAGAGCATTCACGCAGGAAGGGGATGAAGAGGGGGAAGAGCAGTGAAGACGTCCAGAGCCCCTCCACCTCCACCTCGAAAGGTGTTAAATTGGGTGGGGGGACGGCAAGCCCACCCCAGGCCAAAACGCCCAGCTCCACCCAGGGAGGGAGAAGAGCCATCTCCTCAGGAGATGAGTTGGAAGACGGTGAAACAGAGCATTCACCCGGGAAGGGGATGAAGAGGAAGAGGAGCAATGAGGAAGATGACACACAAAGCAAGGTTCTCTGACGTTTCAAATTCTCATTCGCTGATTCTAAACCATTATGGTGTCCTTTATGAATAACCCCTCCCGAGATGATAAGGTTGTTTTGTTTTAACAGGCCTCTGCGTCATCCGTTACGAAGGCCAGGCGCCCAGTGAGACCCATCCAGGCAGAGACGAGCGAGGAGTCTGATGACCCTGAGAGACCGTCTGGAAACAACGGGGAACCCACTTCTGGAACTGAGAAGGTGGCGCACTCAGTTAACAGGAAGGAGGGCCTTGGGGCGAAGGAGACTTCCTCACAGGCAAGGAATTCACAGCGAGTCCCCTGTCCCTACGGCAAAGACTGTTACAGGTACAGTGGCATGGAGATGATGCTCGGTGACATTTGATTGCAGTTAAATCAACGACAACCTGCTCTGAGAAATAAATTCACTGTTCTGCCACATCAGATTAAATGTCAATAGACAAAGAAACTAACAATATTATAGTACTGAATGGATCACCAGGGTTGGAATGTGAAGAAACTGCTACGCTGTAACTATTGTTCAATGGTTCTTAAGCCATTCAATCTGTCATTTGTTATCGTGTGAGATTGGCGTAATGATTCTAAAGGATGAAGCAAGGTTATATCAGGGTTATACCTAAATCAAGTTCAGCGCAACTAGATTTTAACATTTTAGTTTTGAACCATAATTCTTTGGCGTGCCTCACTCGTATAGTCAAAATTTAGTAGAAAAGCACCACCAAAATAAGGGCGTAGCAGTGCGAGCGATAAATCTGTTTAACGAAAATGCAATGTCCACATTTACGCAAAATTGAAAAGGAGGCAAAAGCAGCTGTCATTGGATAGGTTCCTTGTTAAAATCACAAAAAAATTCCAGTGAGCCAACAGATAGCAGTGATTCCGTTAGGTATAGTGAAGGTCATCCTACAAAATAACCCTCCTCTTCTCTCTCTCATCTCCCTCATACCATCCACGATTCTTTTCAAAGGTAAAATGCAGGTTAATTTGTTTTATGTGTTTTTACTTTATATTTTGTATTAATCATTTTTATATGGATATGTTTGGATTGTGGAATGAATCATCTGAGTTTCAATTATTTCTAATGGGAAAATTCGCTTTGATATACGAATGCTTTGGATTACAAGCACATTTTTGGAATGAATTATGCTTGCAAACCAAGGTACCGCTGTATATGCTTATAGCCAAAACAACAACTGAGTGAGCAGGGTTAATCAGTCCCTGGAGCAATTGAGGTTAAAGACCTTTCTCAAGTGTTCAATGGTGAAACCACTTTTCTGACTATGGGATATGAACCTGCAACCTTCTGATCACAAGCACGGAGTCCTAACCTGCAGAGCCACACATCTCTCCATCCTTTTTTATGTTTTATTTATACCATATTTTTCTTTGTTTCTTAGGAAGAACCCCATTCATTTTAAAGAGTGCAGCCATCCTGGCGACAGTGACTTTGAGGAGAAGCCTGCAGACGAGGACGACAGACCAGAGTGTCCGTATGGGACCAGCTGCTACAGGTGGGGCTGGGGTCTGAGCCTTTCTTCCTCTGTGTTGGTCAAGTCCCATGTTAGACCACTTCCAAGGTGGAAAAATTATAAATCTACCCCGTATATATGTAAAGTGCAAAAACAACAAAAACAAAAAACCAAGTCTCTTCTGTGATGGTTGCTGGGGGTAGCGTCATATTATGGGATATGATAAAAGCAGGCATAGGTCCGCTTGACTCTGATTGAGAGCTACCTTTAAGGAGCACAACAGATTGGCAAAGAAAAACTGGATTGGTTTAAAATAAAGAGATGTGGTAGTCCTGAAGTGACCGGGTGATTCCAGATTTGTAACCAATTTAAGATGCATCTGTTGCCAAGCTGTTACAGTTGCGGTGGTTTCCATGCAGTTTTTTTTTTTCAAAAAGAATGAGCAATTATCGCGTGTTTAAGATGTGGAGAGGTGTTAATTTGATGTCTTTTGTGTGTGTTCAACTATTATAATAACTGCCAAAGGTGAGGATTGCAAGCACTGTCTCAAGGGCTGAATTGAGTTGTTGCACGATACCAACCATCTTGCTAGTTCAGTAGGTTAAAAATCTGAATTAAATGCATCACAGTTGTTTTAACCCCATCACAGTTTTAACATTAAAATTTAGATGTAACAACATAATGCAAAAAGTTGTAAAGCTTCTCTGCCGTAAAGTGGCATTAATTTAAAATTCGGCGTCAAAACAAAGTAATATATTCTGATGGACACATTATTTACAAACAGCAGGAAAGATTGGAAATGCAGGAGATTTCCATCATGAACTGCATCCTGTCTGTATTTGTGGACAAGAGATTGACAAATTATAATTTGATTATAAATGAATAATTATCAATTCTTTTTTTTCCCCAGGAAAAACCCACTGCACAAGAAAGAATACAAACACACTAAGGATCCAGGTATATTTTATGCGATGTTATGTTTTTTTTTTTTCTAACAGGTGATGGAAAAACAAAACCCAAGGAAGCATTTTTAAGGTCCCTTTATATTCTCCAGGGAAAAGGGCTTCAAGAGAAGAAGAATATGCTGATTTGGATGACAGCCTTGTAGATGACAGTGAATCTGTTGATGATGATTCAGACTACGTTCCTTACGAGTCTGATGACAGTGCGAACACGAAAAAACAGAGAAAGACTCTGCTCAGAAAGTGACCAAATTGAAGATTTATTTTAAAGCATTCAAAAACACTGGACTGGAAGTATAAGTGCAATTGGCGTTTTTGTTTAATGTTTATAACCCGCAGTGCTCCGAGTGATGTATCCTTCATTCTTGTATGATCTCAAACCTAAAGCAGCTTTTCATTTACACCCCAAATTCATCTTTTCATGTATTAAGACTTGCCTGGTGGCTGGTTTTGTCTGTAAAAATTCCGATGTTGAGAATGGTTAATCCAAAAGTGAGGAATGTTCATTGTACATTGTGGTTTTAAAAAAGCACTGTTGATTACTGTTTTCTTTTTTACTCTATTTGCTCTTCTGCTAATTAGAAGTAAAGTACACTTTTTTAAGTTGTGTTTTATTGGGCACCAGACTTATTATAAACATGTTCAGTGACATTCTGTGCAATATGTAATAAGTTATCTGATTTATCTTTCATACTCCTTTCATACTTTCAAAAAATTTGCATCACCCTTTTAGAGCTGTCGCGATTACTTGATTACCCTGCAGTATGAAGGAAGACGGGGCATAAAGGATGAGGATCCAAATAAAGAGCGAAAGCATCATTTGTGGAAGCATTTTACGTTAAAATTGAATGAAAATGCATTTGTCTGTCTACTGCAAAGCAGAACTTTACAACTGCCATGTGAATGCATGTTAAAAGAAGCCATTCAGGTTTGACAGTCTCACCCAGTAATGTGAGGTTAGCCATAGAAATGTGCCACTTAGGCCAAGCTTCTCCGAGAGGCTGTCTTTTAGTCATCACTTTGACTTAAATTATTTTGCTTTATTTACTTTCTTTCATTTCTGTATGTGACAGTAACCGTTGCTAAAATGAAGGTTAGCCCTGTGCTTAGCTACCTAATTTTACATGATCTATGAGTTAGTCCAACAACAAGGATGAGTATGATTGTGATTGTCTCGGAGAGCACATACTGAACTCATGCAAAAGCAGCAGCGGTAAATTTTAGACTTGGGGCATTTATGCAGTGCTCTGCAGTTATATTTTACAGTTTTTACAAATACAGTGGGGATCAAAATTAGAGAACGACAGATGTTTTTATTATATGGAAAGTCACAGCTTATCTGAATTCAAAGTTATTCTAATATGAATGAGCTGATCTTAAATGTTAAATCTTGGAGGTTTACCTTCTATGAGAAAAATGTTACTCCACCTTTTAACAACACAATTAACTCTCATAATCACTTCCACAAATATTGACTTGTGTTAACAAAGCAAGATAAATGCACCTGCTAATCAGAAGGGCAGCTAACTCAACATTTGGGCAATATTCCCTTGGGGTTGTAATGCATAACGTCCAGTGAGAAATGAGTGCAACAATGGAGCCGTTTAATACCCCCAAATTATTCCAGAGTGTTTTCTTCGTCTCTGTTTGCACATCATTTGACAGGCTGCAGCTATCCTCAAATCCCCCCAACAAAATGAAAACAGCTGGTCAAAAGCAGCACTAATATACAGAGTGACATAATGAATCGTTTGACACAGCAGAATTCCATCCGCTCTGATGGATCTGGTCAGTAGACAATGACGGGTTTTTTTTGTGGTGTTAGGAACAAAGAAAGGACAACTCCGGAATAAATGACTGGGTGGCATGACCGGTTATTTTGCTGATAGGCACCTTGGTTGCAGTTTAGTGTAGGATGAGGCAGCTCAGGGGAGACCACACGATTTTCACACACTAAATGTGCTGAAGGGAACAAAGCATAACACTGCTGGTGAATCCCAAATAGCATGCTCAGGACCAGCTGCCTGTATGAGGTTCGCAAGGAGAAGTATGACCGGGGCAGCCTTGAGGAACTGGACCATCCAGATGTCTCTTACCCTGAGTCTGCTATCCTAGACTGGGAGAGTCTGCAGGAGCTCAATGAATGCTTCACCAAGTACATCAACTGGGCACGTGTGCTCGAACAGCACAACGCCATCTTCAGGAAGCAGCTGGAGACTCTGCACAGGATAGAGGAGGTCTCTAACCTGGAAGATGGCTTTGTTGAGCAGATCAAGCTGAACCGGCAAAGGATTAGCGAACTGTCATCTCAACGCACCAAATTAAAGCATGAGTGGGAAGATGCTGAGTGGGTTCTGACTGAGCACAATAACAGGTATAGTAACTACTTGTTTCGATTTCATCCGGACAGTACTGTTTTCCCGCCCTCTGTCCAGACTGCTTTTGGGTGCCCTCCTTTTAGCCCCCTTGTCCTTTTCCCCTCGATCCCCCCTACCTGCCAGCAACTAGCGCTACTGCCTTCAGCCCCAGGTAGCACAAATAACGTCAAACACACGCACACACATACTGCGTAAACCAAGAACGGGTGCACTCGCAATGATTTTTATATCGTTCTCGTTGAGATAAATATTACAATGAGTGTCTCGTTCTCAGCTTCTGTAGTATATGTATAATGCTGCCTTTAAGTCGTACTCGGAAGATCCGACTAGGGAGTTGGGAAATTGTAAGTACGACATAACCTGTGTTTAAGTAGGTGCAAAATGGAGACGATAACAAAGCTGCTTTTTATTTTGCTGTATTTGCCTCCAACGCCAAAACGCATTTGTAACGTTAATTGAACTTTTCGTAATCCTTTGCTCAATCTTCAGGTAGCTGACTAGCTATATATCAAATATTGAGGAAAAAACTATTTTTCACGGTACACTATATAATAACAATCCCCTCAACTTTTTTGGACAAAGGTGTCCTCCATTGTGAGTTTTAGTCCTCCTTTTTTGGACAAAGGTGTCCTCCATTGTAAGTCTTAGTTCTCATTTTTTGGACAAATGTGTCCTCCATTGTAAGTCTTAGTCCTCCTTTTTTGGACAAAGGTGTCCTCCTTTATACAGTCATGTAGGCAGTCGCCCTAACAACAGGTAGACTGTCTCCAGGTTAATAAAATTAAGGGTTCTAATGTTACCAGTAGCTATACTTAGAATATGTTCACCACTGAAGTTTTGTATGACAAAGGTGTACTTAGGGGCGGCATGGTGGTGCAGTGGTTAGCACTGTTGCCTCACACTTTTGGGATAGGGCTAAATTGCCCGTAGGTGTGCATGCGTGAGTGAATGGTGTGTGTGAGTGTGCCCTGCGATGGGCTGGCCCCCCATCCTGGGTTGTTCCCTGGCTTGTGCCCATTGCTTCCGTGATAGGCTCCGGACCCCCCGCGACCCAGTAGGATAAGCAGTCTGGAAAATGGATGGATTGATGGAAGGTGTACTTATTATTAGCAAAGTACAAACACATTGTCCAAGTCTCAAAGGTACATAGGCGTGGTTTGGTGAATTTTGTTCATTTCCTTTGTCAGGTACAGGAGTGAATGTGAATACCAACAGCAGCTGAGAAACACTCTAGGGCAGCTTAATAAGGTAAAACCAGAGTTGGATCAAAGAGGGGCAAATTTATATAGGCAGAAAATTACATATAATTTCACAAAGATGAAAAAATGCACTAGAATGAGTCTAATTTTTCTCTATTTGTCAGAATGGGACACAATGATTGATTATCATAGCAATACCTGGTGAAGCTGGCTTCAACTATTGATTTAACACACATTTATCACACATTTGATGAACATAGTTAAGGCAAGAACAATACATGGACAAAATCTTTAGTTCTCAAAAGATCTTGCAAACTATCGCGTAATTGACGGACATTTTGATGAAAGCTCAGAATCCATTCGTATTTACAGATTCGCGCTGGAGACTTTAGATGAGAATATCATGTGCTGCATTTCAGGAAGCTGAGGCTGCTTTGCTAAGGAATTTGGGGTTTCAGATCCAGTGCCAGTTTCTTCAAGATGACATCAGTTCCACTAAAGAGAGGAACAAACAGGTAAAGTTAAAAAAATGAAAGGCTGGCTTTTAAGACCTTTGACCCACTATCCAATAAAGTGCTTCTCATATTGGATCATTCTAAAACAAATAATGGATCGTATACAAACAGCAGCTGATAAGAATGCTGGAATCTGTATCCACAAATATCATTTCATATACTGGATGCACTGTTGTGTGTCTCTTGTCTTGCAGAACTTTACTGAGATAAAGACCTATGTGGACATTCTGCGACAGATGGACCAGGCAAACCCACGGGTCTCTGTCGTGACGTGTGGAATTACAGAGGTATGTTTCTACTTCCATTATAAGTCATTATGGAAAAAGCCTTGCAGGTATATTCTTAAAAAAGAACTAAACTTTTCTAAATACTATCAATTATGGAATAATTACAGTATCTCTTAATGACATCTGTGAATGACACTCTGGAGCCACAGACAAAACACCCACAAGCACGAAGGTCATTATGTTCATGATACATTTTTCTGTTTCTCTTTTTAATTTGATACCACGAATTGCAAATACTCTGAGAATCATTTAAAAAGTAAGCCAAGCTTAAACATTTGTAGTACTATTTTCTATATGCAATAATACTGACAGTATAAATGCAAAGCATTGTGGGCACTTTAGGTCTTTTTCACCTCCTCATTACTCTGAAACCAGGAGAAATTCTTGGCCCAGAGATGTGTCCCCATCCTGCAGAGTCAGCTGGAAGAATATGGGCGCACCCTCTACCAGCTGCAGTCAGAAAATCACAGGCTCCAGAATGAGGTTTGTTACCATCGTGATACAGAGTTTTCTATCAAGAGTCATGATTGTACTTAAAATTCCTGCAAACTCAAGCAGCCCTGCATGTAAAAGACAGAACAGCACAATTAAATATTCTGTAGGAAGTATTTGCATCAAAACGCAGATTTCCAAAATATGCTTCTGCTAAATTCATTGTAAGTGGAGCAGTTCATAGTCATTCAAGAGATTAAGATTCCTCCATAAATCACTGCCTCGTCACGGTGGAAGAGTGTGTGTGCCTCTGTGATCCTAGGAGCTATGTTGTTGAGGGCTCTTGCGCCAGGTAGGGTCTCCCAAGGCAAATTGGTCCTCGGTGAGCGACCAGACAAAGTGCAATTCACATAAACCCCCATAATGATTACCACAAAGGAAGATGTTGCCCCGCCCAGATTGGGGAGACCGGGGACCTGCCCTGGAGCCAGGCCTGGGCGGGAGCTCAAAGGCAATCACCAGTGGCTGGGTCTCCACCCATGTGCCCCGGCCAGGCATAGCCCATAAAGGTTACATTGGTCCTCCTTGTGGGCCCATCATCTGCAGGGGTGACCCTGGGGGTCTGCAATGTAGATCGGGTGGCAGTCGAAGGCAGGGGCTGCGATAGATCAATCATCGGCAACAAAATCTGGCTATAGGCATGTGGAACACAACTTTTCTGGTGGTAAAGGAACCTAAGCTGGTGTAGGTGGTGGAGAGACACTGACTAGATATTGTATAGCTGCAGGAAAAAATTAAGAGACCACAGCATAATTTTTTGTTTCACTCATTTATGAGTATGCATCTGTGTAAACTACACATTTTTTTGCTAATTCCAGGCTGGCTGTTCTCTTATTGATGAAGGGTTTCTTCCTTGCTTTGTGGGACTTCAATCTTGCTTCTAGGAGCCTGATACGAACTGTCCTAGCAGTGCACTTCGGAGCTGCACTTAAAGTTTCCTATTCATCTGGAAGGTAAGTTGATGTCATCCTCCATAGCCCAATAATTCTGATCTTCTCAGACCGCAGTGTTGGAGCAAACAATCAAAAGCACCCGGGAGAGCTACGATGACAAGATCCAGCTGTACAACGAGAAGATTAACATGCTGTATAAGGACATAGAGGAGGCCGAGTGCAAGCTGGAGAAGCACACGAGCAAGTGTCGGTACCTGGCCATCTATCAGGCTTCTCTGGAGAATGAACTGGACAGATATAGGAGGATCATCAAGAAAGAGGGTGGCAGGTGTGACACAGCCATATATATATATATATATATACACACACACACATGTCTGTGTCAGTTGTTTCCAGTGATCATTTTAATAACCAAAATATTTTTGATTCTATTCTTTAACTCAGTGGAAGCTCATTTCTTTCGATCTTTTTTTCCATATACGATCACTTGTATATCGATCTAGCTACTAGGTGTCACTGTTTCTGTCTGTTTTTCTCAAAGTAACTATCGGGATTGTATCCTGACATCACTGTCTCTTGTCCGTGACACTCGTTTCTTGGGCTTTTCTATCTAGCATAGAGACACCTACGCACACATACACATGCAAACCGGTAGAGGATGATTTGGAAGGGGTGCATCCACAGTGTGATGTTACAGACCCAGTGGGAAAACTTATATTTGACATCCTACCAGAAATTGTCATTGTAATATATGTTCTTTCTCTTATTCTAATTGACAGACTGAACTTGGCAATTAGCGCTACTCCCGTGATGTTCTCAACGAAGTTACAATTTGGCCAAACCACCCTGGTGGGCAGCAGAGGAAGAGGTAAGGGCGTTTGGAGGACTGAGATCTGGAGATGGATGGGTGCAGAACCCAGTTACAGCTGTAGATGGATCAGTATTGCAAACTTCTATCCAGACTCCAATGTCTTGTCAGTTAAGTTCTTAGCTTCTCAACTTAGACAATAGCCAACAAATGAGTGAATATTCAGGAGAAGATGTGGGATGAAAACTGAGTGCATGAGGAATTTGCACAGCAGCTGTAATGTTTCAAGCAGATTTTAAGAGACCAGTGTACAATTTCATTCATCTAACAAAATGACTGTTTTATACATTATTTAAGAATTCTGCTAATATTTTACAGGTTAAAGTATGGATGAATTTTATGGGTTGTGGCCTGCATTACCATTAAACTTAACTATATATAGAGGTTAAAAAGAAATTAAAAGTACTGCAGATTCCCGACTGACAGGAGGGTAGATCATTAAAAAATCTTAAACTGAATTAAAAGTTTTTCACATTTCTGATAAAATAAGAAGTGATACAGGCCAGACTTTGAATTCAAAGTGGAAAGAAAATTTGCATTAAAAACATTGATTTCAGGTGTTTTCAATATATATTGAATAAAGTCAGCTGCACTTAATTGTTTTTACGCATTTCATTACCTTTTAAAATGTGTAATAAATCAGTGCTAATGGGGGTGTAAGGAACTTTGTGCCACTGAGAATCAACCTACCGTCTGTTTGGACCTGTCTGGTGAAATAAAACTGAGAAAAGTAAAATGGACGGTTTGGTGATTTTAACTTTATAAACTTTCATGCATTATAAATTATCTTGCATGTACAACTGTGATTTAGCAGTGCAGTTTCATTAGGCCTGAGGATTTTCTTTTCTATCATGGACGCACGTCGACGTGAACCATGCTGGATGATCTCAGGGTGGCTGCACCCTAAGCTAGATCAGTCCACATCTGGCCAGAGCTGGTGATATCCAGCCTCACCTACACTGTGAAAAACCCGAGGCGCTTTGATCAGCTCTGAACATACTTACATTATTTCATGCGTAGATCTTACTCAAGCCATACAGGACATCAGCAATGCAAAACCTCGCCTGAAGGTTCTGAAGAAAAAAGTGCTAAATCATAAGGACGTTACATCCAAAGAAACTGTGCTGGAGGGGATGGAGAGGGGGAAGCCGGTGGAAGAAGAGAAGGAGATGAAAGAGCAGATGGACTCGGTTTTATATCAGAATGTTGGTGGTGAAGCTGAGGATGTTCCAGATGGAAGCCAGGTCAGTAGGGGATTTAATATGCTCCGTGATCTCCTGAGAGGGCGACTGGGTGAGCACAAGAAGAAGGTGCCTGAACCTGAGCCTGAACCTGAGCCTGCAGTGGACATCTACACCAAGGGCAGATATGTGACTGTAACTGGTGAGGGCAGCTATGCGAGCCCTTACTTCTCCTCTTCCCCTTCAGCGGGACATGTTTTCATCACCAAGACCAAAGGTGCAACACCTTCTGATGAAGACTTAGGAAGGGAAATACCCATTCCTGTTCCTGTTCCCTCCCCAGCTCCCTCACCTCCACCCGTAACACCATCTACTCCTACAGGAAATGGGAAGGAGGCTGGAAATGGCAAAAATGACAGAAAGGAGGGTGACAAGGAGGCAGATGCTGTGGGCGGAAAATATGGGAAGAGCAACGAGAATGGAGGTGAAGAAGAATCTCGGCATCCGGAAAGTGACCCGGCTCAGCCCTTCAAGTGGAGCAATATCTCTGATGACAGTAGTCACTATTTGCCCCTACCCCTAATGCCCCTCCCCAGAGTTAGCCCATCCTCTCAATTCATGAGCTATGAGAAGATAGAGATGGCAGAATCAGTCAAGAAGACATCTGACAACAACCGAGTCAAAGCCTACAAAGAGACTGTTGTTATTGTGGAGACAATGGTTGAGAAGACCAGCAAGAAAATGCATAGAGGAAGATCCTATTAATACCCTCTTTACTACCCTACCTTACAGTCTGGATTCCAGCTCTGGAATAATTGCTGTTATGACTGACTTTCTTTGACACTACTTTGCTACTTTTTATGCATATGCCATTAGCATATGAAAAACAGGGAGTATGATGAGTCAATTAAAAAAGGAAGAAATCAACAAAAATCTTTCACAGGTGTATGCTGCACCCAAAAAGATTATACACTCCACCTCTGAATTAAACAGACTTCAATTAAACAGTAGCTATGATTTTTTGCTTGGATTCCACTGATTAGTCTGTGTATAGCTTTGCAGTATATTCAAAATAAAAACTTCTTAAAATTGTTGTGTGTATTTTGGGAAGCCCACTTTAAAGCAAAGCAGTTTCTTCGCTTTGTTTTAATTTTGCTGACTAAACGCTTGACACTTGACAAAGTGAAGATATAGGACATTTTAAGTACTATTTAATTGAATAGTAAATTAATTTCTAATCGCAGTTGTGACACTGCCCACCACAAAGGGAAAGGAATCCAGAAATGCGTTTCACAGTGCTTTTTAATAAAGGCACTGGAGACAGGTTAAAGGGAACAGGCTGAAAGAATAGTAGATGTCCAAAGGCGTGGGTCAGAAGCCGGGGGATCCGTCCTACACGGGGGCACAGGACTGGAACACACAGGGAAACGGGAACAGGACGGGCCGGGCTCAGCAGGAGAGGAGACGGGTCAGGTTCGGGAACGGGTCTGGGAAGAGGGCGAGGACAAGGTAAGGTTAGAACACAAGGCAGACGGAAGGGGTACAGGAATTTAGGAAAACGATAGACGAGAAAACGCTTGGTATGGCACAATGTCATTGGCTCAATACTTCGCGGCGTCCTGGGGCTTGTCTGTGTCTTTTAACTGTTCGCTAATTAGATGCGCTGCGTCGGACCTTGTGGGGTCCGCCCCTGTGGGCGTGACAGCAGTGTGTTTTTGTGGTGCCCCACTTAAGTAGTGATTTGACCCACCCCCAGTGTAGTGCCACCACATTCACTGAGTCGCCTAGTGAGATCATTAGCTTTCCTCACGTACATTTGTGAATAACTAACAAATTACACTCTGTATCATAATGCACCATTCACTGTTAAAGCCGTGGCCATGAAAGCCGGTGGAACTGCAGTTCCAGTCGAGCAACTTAAAAAAATGACTTCCTTAATTCCACAAACAAAAAACATTCACAAAACAAGCTTGACAATAATCATATGTAGCAGAAGGTAGAAAAACTAAGAAAAATACAATATAACTTATATGAAAAGTAATAAATTAAAGTGAAATAGCATTTGATTTGCTGCTCATAGGGGTGGCATGGTGGTGCAGTGGTTAGCACTGTTGCCTCACACTTCTGGGACCTGGGTTTGAGTCTCCGCCTGGGTTACATGTGTGTGGAGTTTGCATGTTCTCCCCATGTCGTCGTGGGGTTTCCTCCGGGTACTCGGGTTTCCCCCCACAGTCCAAAAACATGCTGAGGCTACTTGGACTTGCTAAATTGCCCGTAGGTGTGAATGGTGTCTGAGTGTGCCCTGTGATGGGCTGGCCCCCCATCCTGGGTTGTTCCCTGCCTTGTGCCCATTGCTTCCGGGATAGGCTCCGGACCCCCCGCGACTCAGTAGGATAAGCAGTTTGGAAAATGGATGGGTGGATGGCTCATATTTACATTATTCAGAATTCAAAATATGAATGAACATACTAGTGTATAATAACAAAATCTGTATTATAGTTACAATACTGTTCTAAGTCTATATTTTTAAGAGCTGGAGGGTAGTGAATCCAGCCAGGATCGAAGGACATCCACATCATTTTCTGGGGTGTTCCACACTTCCTCCTGTAGACACTGCGGGTCCTGGAAGATACTCGTGGCCATGATGGGATCATGATGGGATTTTGGCTTTTGGGAACTGACAATTTTGCTGTAAATCAGCATGGCATTCTAGAATTTGGCTGTTAGGATGTGAGAGTTTTGTTGTAAAACAGGATGCAATTCTAGAATCTGGGCAGTTAGGATCTGAGAATTTTGTGGTAAAACAGGATGCAATTCTGGAATCAGGGTTCTTAGGATCTGAGAGTTTTGCTGCTAACTTGGAGTTCTGTAAGATAGCCATCGCAGCACAGAGACAACCAACATACTCCAATTGGTTTTATTTATTTATTTATTTTTACAAAATGAGAAAGATAATAAGAAAATGGGAATTATCCCAGTGGTGCACTGGGATTTATACAAATCACAAAAAAAAAAAAACATATTTTCAGGCAAAATAAAAATCGTAAGCAGACGAATAAAGCTGTTCAAATAAGAGATCCTTTTAACATGTTTCAACTAGATTTTACCTTGTGGTTTTACAAACCTTAGCTGGCGAATATCTAACTAACAAATCAACTATCATCTAACAAACAAATAAAATAATGAACCCCTTGTTTCACAGCTGGTCACAGCCGTTGAGCAATAAAAAAAAAAGACCAGTAAAATCATAAGTCCGGGGAATACAATTGGCTGTAAATTCATAAACTTAAAAATACATAGTAAATACAAACAATTTAGCACAGCCCTGACTGATACAGCTTAACTAACCTAAGAAAAACTTTTACTCGATACCTTTCCCACTCCTTACAGTATAATCCAACCCTAAACAGGTGACAGATGCTTCACCTCGTCCCAAGACATCCCAGCTTACCCAGTTCATAGAGGATCTGAGACACTGTCACAGACACCTTTACTGGGATGACATCACTGTCACAGACACCTTTATTGGGATGACATCACTGCCACAGACACCTTTACTGGGATGACATCATTGTCACAGACACCAGTACTGGGCAGATCTTCAAGGCTCCAGCATTACTACCATCTTCTATTAAACATGGAGAGAAAAATGGATACAGTGTCCCAGTGAATGTGTCTTTAAAGGTGTA